>NW_027143344.1:0-65089 GCF_026170545.1 Melanerpes formicivorus
TGCCCAGCCCCACTCCCAGACCAGCCCCCGCCCTCGGCCCCAGCCCAGCCCCAGCCCCAGCCCCAGCCCTGCCCCAGCCCGGCCCCAGCCCTGGACCCAGCCCCAGCCCCAGCCCTGCCCCAGCCCAGCCCCAGCCCTGGACCCAGCCCCAGCCCCGGCCCCAACCTCAGTCCCAGCCCTGCCCCAGCCTCGGGCCCAGCCCTGTCCCAGGCCCAGCTCAGAACCCAGCCCAGCCCCAGCCACAGCCCTGCCCCAGCCCCAGTCCTAGCCCAGCCCTGCCCTCAGACCAGCCCCAGCCCCAGCCCAGCCCCTGCCCTGGACCCAGCCCCAGCCCAGCCCCAGCCCAGCCCCAGCCACAGCCCAGCCCCAGCCCTGGACCCAGCCCCAGTCGCAGCCCCATCCTCAGCCCAGACCCTACCCCAGCCCCAGCCCCAGCCCCAGCCCTGGCCCCAGCTTGTCCCAGCCCCAGTCCTGCCCCAGCCCCGGCCCCAGCGCATCCCCAGACCCAGCCCAGCCATAGAATTGGTTCCCGCCCCAGCCCCAGCCCTGCCCTCAGCCCAGCCCCAGACCCAGCCCAGCCCTGCCCTCAGCCCAGGCCCAGCCCTAGTCCAGCCCTGCCCTCAGCCCAGCCCCAGCCCCAGCCCAGCCCTGCCCTCAGCCCAGGCCCAGCCCTAGCCCAGCCCTGCCCTCAGCCCAGCCCCAGCCCCAGCCCAGCCCTGCCCTCAGCCCAGGCCCAGCTCTAGCCCAGCCCTGCTCTCAGCCACAGCCCCAGCCCCAGCCCTGCCCCAGTCCCTGCCCCAGCCCAGTCCTGGTCCCAGCCCAGCCCCAGACCTGCCCCAGCCCCAGCCCTAGCCCAGCCCTACCCTCAGGCCCCAGCCCTGCCCCAGCCTCGGGCCCAGCCCTGTCCCAGGCCCAGCCCAGAATCCAGCCCAGCCCCAGCCACAGCCCTGCCCAAGCCCCAGCCCTAGCCCAGCCCTGCCCTCAGCCCAGGCCCAGCCCCAGCCCAGCCCTGCCCTCAGCCCAGGCCCAGCCCCAGCCCAGCTCTGCCCTCAGCCCAGGCCCAGCCCTAGCCCAGCCCTACCCTCAGGCCCCAGCCCTGCCCCAGCCTCGGGCCCAGCCCTGTCCCAGGCCCAGCCCAGAACCCAGCCCAGCCCCAGCCACAGCCCTGCCCAAGCCCCAGCCCTAGCCCAGCCCTGCCCTCAGCCCAGCCCCAGCCCCAGCCCAGCCCTGCCCTCAGCCCAGGCCCAGCCCTAGCCCAGCCCTGCCCTCAGCCCAGCACCAGCCCCAGCCCAGCTCTGCCCTCAGCCCAGGCCCAGCCCTAGCCCAGCCCTGCTCTCAGCCACAGCCCCAGCCCCAGCCCTGCCCCAGTCCCTGCCCCACCCCAGTCCTGGTCCCAGCCCAGCCCCTGCCCTGCCCCAGCCCCAGCCCTAGCGCAGCCCTACCCTCAGACCCCAGCCCCAGCCCCAGCCCCAGCCCTGCCCTTGACTTGGTTCCAGCCCCGACCCCAGCCCTGCCCCCAGCCCAGCCCTGCCCCCAGCCGAGCCCCGGCCCCAGCCCCTAGCCCTGCCCCCAACCCGGCCCCAGTCCAAGGCCCAGCCTCCAGCCTAGTTCTGCCCCATCCCCGGCCCCAGCCCAGCCCCAGCCCCAGCCCCAGCCCTGCCCCAGAACAGCCCCAGCCCTGCCCCAGCCCAGCCCCAGCCCCAGCCCAGCCCCTGCCCTGGACCCAGCCCCAGCCCTAACCCAGCCCCAGCCCAGCCCCAGCCACCGCCCAGCCCCAGCCCTGCCCCCAGCCCAGCCCCGCCCCATCCCCACCCTGGACCCAACCCCAGCCCTGTCCCAGCCCCAGCCCAGCCTCAGCCCCGGCCGCAGCCCTGCCCCAGCCCCAGACCTAGCCCAGCCCTGCCCTCAGCCCAGCCCCAGCCCTGGCCCAGCCCAGCCCCCAGCCCAGCCCCACGCGCGGCCCCAGCCCCGGCCCCAGCCCAGCCCCCGCCCTGCCCCAGCCCCAGCCCTGCACCGAACCCAGCCGCAGCCCCGGCCGCTACCCCAGCCCCAGCCCTAGCCCAGCCCTGCCCTCAGCCCCAGCCCCAGCCCCAGCCCCAGCCCCAGCCCAGCCCCTGCCCTGGACCCAGCCCCAGCCCAGCCCCAGCCCAGCCCCAGCCCCAGCCCAGCCCCTGCCCTGGACCCAGCCCCAGTCGCAGCCCCATCCTCGGCCCAGACCCTAGCCCAGCCACAGCCCCGGCTCCAGTCCCCGCCCCAGCCCCAGCCCCAGCCCATCCCCAGCCCAGCCATAGAATTGGTTCCCGCCCCAGCCCAGCCCAGAACCCAGCCCAGCCCCAGCCACAGCCCAGCCCCAGCCCCAGCCCTAGCTCAGCCCTGCCCTCAGCCCAGGCATAGCCCTATCCCAGCCCTGCTCTCAGCCACAGCCCCAGACCCAGCCCTGCCCCATGCCCTGCCCCAGCCCAGTCCTGGTCCCAGTCCAGACCCTGCCCTGCCCCAGCCCCAGCCCTAGCCCAGCCCTACCCTCAGGCCCCAGCCCCAGCCCCAGCCCTGCCCTTGACTTGGTTCCAGCCCCGCCCTAGCCCTGTCCCCAGCCCCTTCCCTGCCCCAGACCTACCCCAGCCCAGTCCCGGTCCCAGCCCAGGCCCAGCCCTGCCCCAGCCCAGCCCAGAACCCAGCCCAGCTCCACCCTCGGCCCCAGCCCAGCCCCAGCCCCAGCCCTGGACCCAGCCCTCAGCCCAGCCCCAGCCCCAGCCCAGCCCTGCCCTCAGCCACAGCCCCAGCCCCTTCCCTGCCCCAGTCCCTGCCCCAGCCCAGTCCCAGACCCAGCCCCAGCCCCAGCCCTGCCCCAGCCCCGGCCCCAGCCCCGGCCCCAGACTCGGCCCCAGCTCCGCCCCAGCCCTGTCCCCAGCCCCTGCCCTGCCCCAGCCCTACCCCAGCCCAGTCCCGGTCCCAGCCCAGGCCCAGCCCTGCCCCAGCCCCAGCCCCTTCCCTGCCCCAGTCCCTGCCCCAGCCCAGTCCCAGACCCAGCCCCAGCCCCAGCCCTGCCCCAGCCCCGGCCCCAGCCCCGGCCCCAGACTCGGCCCCAGCTCCGCCCCAGCCCTGTCCCCAGCCCCTGCCCTGCCCCAGCCCTACCCCAGCCCAGTCCCGGTCCCAGCCCAGGCCCAGCCCTGCCCCAGCCCCAGCCCCAGCCCCAGCACAGCCCCACCCAGCCCCAGCCCCAGCCGTGGCCCCATCCCTGGCCCAGCCTTCAACCCAGCCTCATCCCCATCCCTGCCCCCAGCCCCAGCCCCAGCCCAGCCCCAGCCCTTCCCCAGCCCCAGCCCCGGCCCCAGCCCTACCCCAGCCCAGCCCCAACCCTGCACCCAGCCCCAGCCCAGCCACAGTCCCGGCCCCAGCCCCAGCCCTTCCCCAGCCCCAGCCCCAGGCTCTACTCAAGCCCTACCCCCGCCCAGCCCCAGCCCTGCACCCAGCCCCAGCCCAGCCCCAGCCCCGGCCCCAGCCCCAGCCCCACCCTCGGACCCAGCCCAGCCCCAGTCACAGCCCAGCCCCAGCCCTGGACCCAGCCCCAGTCGCAGCCCCGGCCACAGCCCAGACCCTAGCCCAGCCTCAGCCCCGGCTCCAGTCCCCGCCCCAGCCCAGCCCTGCTCCCAGCCCCGGCCCCAGCCCCGGCTCCAGTCCCCGCCCCAGCTCAGCCCAGAACCCAGCCCAGCCCCAGCCCCAGCCCAGCTCCAGCTCTGCCCTGGACCCACCCCCAGACCCACCCCAGCCTCATCCCCAGCCCTGCCCCAGCCCAGCCCCTGCCCCAGCCCCAGCCCATCCCCTGCCCTGGACCCAAACCCAGCCCCAGCCCAGCCCCAGCCCCAGCCCTGCCCCAGAACAGCCCCAGCCACCGCCCAGCTTCAGCCCTGGCCCCAGCCCCAGCCCCAGCCCTGCGCCAGCCCAGCCCCAGCCCCAGCCCAGCCCCTGCCCTGGACCCAGCCCCAGCCCAGCCCAGCCCTAGCCCCGGCCCCAGCCCAGCCCTAGCCCAGCCCTGCCCCCGGCCCCAGCTTCACCCCCGGCCCAGCCCCGGCCCCTGCCCAGCCCCACTCCCATCCCTGCCCCCAGCCCTGCCCCTGCCCCAGCCCCAGCCCTGTCCCAGCCCCAGCCCCAGCCCCAGTCCCAGTCCAGCCATAGACTTGGTTCCCGCCCCAGCCCCAGCCCAGAACCCAGCCCAGCCTCAGCCCCGCCCGCAGCCCTGTCCCAGCCCCAGACCTAGCCCAGCCCTGCCCTCAACCCAGCCCTCGCCCTGGCCCAGCCCAGCCCCCCGCCCTGCCCCAGCCCCAGCCCTGCACCGAACCCAGCCCCATCCCCGGCCCCTACCCCATCCCCAGCCGTAGCCCAGCCCTGCCCTCAGCCACAGCCCAGCCCCAGCCCCAGCCCTGCCCCGGCCTTAGCCCCAGCCCACCCCAGCCCCAGCCGTGCACCAGTCCCTGACCCAGCCCAGTCCTGGTCCCAGCCCAGCCCCTGCCCTGCCCCAGCCCCAGCCCTAGCCCAGCCCTACCCTCAGGCCCCAGCCCCAGCCCCAGCCCCAGCCCTGCCCTTGACTTGGTTCCAGCCCCGACCCCAGCCCTGCCCCCTGCCCAGCCCTGCCCCCAGCCGAGCCCCGGCCCCAGCCCCTAGCCCTGCCCCCAACCCGGCCTCAGTCCAAGGCCCAGCCTCCAGCCTAGTTCTGCCCCATCCCCGGCCCCAGCCCAGCCCTCAGCCACAGCCCAGCCCCAGCCCTGCCCCGGCCCAGCCCCAGCCCCAGCCCAGCCCTGCCCTCAGCCACAGCCCAGCCCCAGCCCAGCCCCACCCACGGCCCCATCCCCGGACACAGCCCAGCCCTAGCCCAGCTCTGCACAGCCACAGCCCAGCCCCAGCCCCAGCCCTGCCCCGGCCCCAGCCCCAGCCCACCCCAGCCCCAGCCCTGCCCCAGTCCCTGACCCAGCCCAGTCCTGGTCCCAGCCCAGCCCCTGCCCTGCCCCCAGCCCCAGCCCCAGCCCCAGCCCTGCCCTTGACTTGGTTCCAGCCCCGACCCCCAGCCCTGCCCCCAGCCCAGCCCTGCCCCCAGCCGAACCCCGGCCGGCAGCCCAGCCCCAGCCCTGGACCCAGCCCCAGCCCAGCCCCAGCCACAGCCCAGCCCCAGCCCTGGACCCAGCCCCAGCCCTGCCCAAGCCCCGGCCCCAGCCACAGCCCAGCCCCAGCCCCTTCCCTGCCCCAGCCCCAGCCCCAGTCCTGCCCCATCCCAGCCCCCATCCCCAGCCCTGCCCAAGCCCTGCCCTTAGCCCAGCCCCAGCCCCAGCCCGGCCCCAGCCCTGTCCCCAGCCACAGCCACAGACCAGCACCAACGCTGCTCCAGCCCCAGCCCCAGCCCCAGCCCTGCCCAAACCTTGGTTCCAGCCCAGCTCCAACCCTGCCACAGCCCCAGCCCCAACCCCAGCAAGGCCCCTGCCCTACCCCAGCCCTGCCTCCTGCCCCAGCCCCGGCTCCAGCACAGCCCCAGCCCTATCCCTAACTCAGCCCTAGCCCCAGCCCTACCTCTAACTCAGCCCTAGCCCCAGCCCTGCCCCAGCTCCGGCCCCAGCCCCGGCCCCAGACTCGGCCCCAGCCAAGCCCCAGCCCTAGCCCTGCCCCAGTCCCCGTCCCAGCCCCAGCTCAGCCCCAGCCCCAGCCCAGCCCCGGTCCCAGCCCAGCCCCATCCCTGCCACCAGCCCCAGCCCCATCCCTGCCCCCAGCCCAGCCCTAGCCCAGCCCTCACCCAGCCCCCGCCCTGCCCCAGCCCTGCACCGAACCCAGCCCCAGATCGGCCCCAGCCCTACACCAGCTCAGGCCCCAGCCCTGTCCCCATCCCCGGCCCCTGCCCCAGCTCCAGCCCTAGCCCAGCCCTGCCCTCAGCCCCAGCCTTAGCCCTGCCCCAGCCCCAGCCCTAGCCCAGCCTTGCCCTCAGCCCCAGCCCCAGGCCTGGACCCAGCCCCAGCCCAGCCTCAGCCCTGCCCCAGCTCCAGCCCTAGCCCAGCCCTGCCCCCAGCCCCAGCCCTAGCCCTGCCCCAGCCCCAGCCCTAGCCCAGCCTTGCCCTCAGCCCCAGCCCCAGCCCTGGACCCAGCCCCAGCCCAGCCTCAGCCCTGCCCCAGCTGCCGCCCGTGCCCCTGACCCCAGCCCCAGCCACAGTCCAGCCCCAACCCTGCCCCAGCCACAGCCACAGCACAGCCCCAGCTCTGGACCCAGCCCCAGCCCCAGCCTAGCCCCAGCCCCAGCCCCAGCCCTGGACCCAGCCCCAGCCCTAGCCCAGCCTTGCCCTCAGCCCCAGCCCCAGTCCTGGACCCAGCCCCCAGCCCAGCCTCAGCCCTGCCCCAGCTGCCGCCCGTGCCCCTGACCCCAGCCCCAGCCACAGTCCAGCCCCAGCCCAGCCCAGCCACAGCCACAGCCCAGCCCCAGCCCTGGACCCAGCCCCAGCCCCAGCCCAGCTCCAGGCCCCAGCCCTGCCCCAGCCCAGCCCAAGCCACAGCCTAGCCCTGCCCAGAACCCAGCCACAGCCCAGACCCCTGCCCTACCCCAGCTCTGTCCCTAGCCCTTTCCCCAGCCCCAGCCCCAGCCTGGCCTCAGCCCTGCCCCAGCTGCCGCCCGTGCCCCTGACCCCAGCCCCAGCCACAGTCCAGCCCCAACCCTGCCCCAGCCCCAGCCCCAGGCACGGCCCCAGCCCTGCCCCAGCCCTGGCTCCTGCAACAGCCCCGGCCCCAGCCCCAGCCCCAGCCCTGCCACCAGCCCCAGCCCAGCCCCATCCCATCCTTCCCCTAGCCCAGCCCCCAGCCCTTCCCCAGCCCCAGCCCGGGTCTCGGCCCCAGCCCAGCGCTGCCCCAGCCCAGCTCTAGCCCAGCCCTGCCCCCAGCCCTAGCCCAGCCCTGCCCTCAGTCCAGCACCAGCCCAGCCTCAGCCCCAGACCTGCCCCAGCCACCAGTCCTGCCCCAAGCCCCGGCCCCACCCCAGCCGCAGCCCTGTCCAAGACTTGGTTCCAGCCCCAGCCCAGCCCAAGCCACAGCCCTGCCCCAGCCCAGCCCAAGCCACAGCCCTGCCCCAGCCCTGTCCCCAGCCACTTCCGTGCCCCAGTCCTACCCCAGCCCAGCCCCAGCCCCAGCCCTACCCCAGCCCTGCCCCAGCCCCGGCCCCAGCCCTGCCCCAGCCATGCCCTCAGCCCAGCCCCAGCCCCAGCCCAGCCCCAGCCCAGCCCCAGCCCTGCCCCAGAACCAGCCCCAGCCCTGCCTGAGACCCAGCCCCAGCCCCAACCCCAGCCCCAGCCCTGCCCCAGCCCCGGCCCCAGCCCCATCCCCAGCCCAGCCATAGACTTGGTTCCAGCCCCAGCCCAGCCCCAGCCCAAGGCCCAGCCTCCAGCCTAGTCCTGCCCTAGCCCCGGCCCCAGCCCCGCTCCAGCCCTACCCCAGTCCCTGCCCCAGGGAAGTCCTGCCCCAGGCCAGCCCCAGCCCTGCCTCAGCCCAGCCCCAGCCCCAGCCTTGCCCCCAGTCCCCGCCCCAGCCCAGTCCTGGTCCCAGCCCAGCCCCAGCCCCTGCCCCAGCCCTAGCCCAGCCCTACCCTCAGGCCCCAGCCCCAACCCCAGCCCCAGCCCCAGCCTTGCCCCAGTCCCCAGCGCAGCCCAGTCCTGGTCCCAGCCCCAGCCCAGCCCTGCCCCAGCCCAGCCCCAGCCCTGGACCCAGCCCCAGCCCCAGCCCTGCCCCAGCCAGCCCCAGCCCTGGACCCAGCACCAGCCCCAGCCCTGCCCCAGCCCCGGCCCCAGCCCCAGCCCCAGCCCCAGCCCCAGCCCCAGCCCTGCCCCAGCCCAGCCCCAGCACTAGCCCCTGCCCTGGCCCCAGCCACAGCCCCAGCCCTGGGCCCCCTGCCCTGGACCCAGCCCCAGCCCTAACCCAGCCCAGCCCAGCCCCAGCCACCGCCCAGCCCCAGCCCTGGACCCCAGCCTCGGGCCCAGCCCTGCCCCAGCCCCAGCCCTAGCCCAGCCCTGCGCCCAGCCCCAGCCCCACTCTCGGCCCCAGCCCAGCCCCAGCCCTAGCCCAGCCCCAGCCCCAGCCACAGCCCAGCCACAGCCCTGGACCCAGCCCCAGCCCAGCCCCAGCCCCAGCCCTGCCCCAGCCCAGCCACAGCCACAGCCCAGCCACAGCCCCGACCACAGCCCCGGCCCCAGACACAGCCCAGCCACAGCCCCTTCCCTGTCCCAGCCCCAGCCCCAGTCCTGCCCCATCCCAGCCCCCATCCCTAGCCCTGCCCAAGCCCTGCCCTCAGCCCAGCCCCAGCCCCAGCCCGGCCCCAGCCCTGTCCCCAGCCACAGCCACATCCCAGCACCAACACTGCTCCAGCCGCAGCCCCAGCCCTGCCCAAATCTTGGTTCCAGCCTCGCGCCCAGCCCTGCTCCAGGCCCAGCCCAGACCCCAGCCCAGCCCCAGCCCCAGCCCAGCCCTGTCCCATCTCAGCCCCAGCCCCAGCCCAGCCCCAAACCTGCCCCAGCCCCAGCCCCAGGCACGGCCCCTGCCCTGCCCCAGCCCTGGCTCCTGCCCCAGCCCCGCCCCCAGCCGCAGCCCCAGCCCTGCCCAAACCTCGGTCAAGCCCCAGCTCCAGCACAGCCCCAGCCCTACCCCTAACTCAGCCCTAGCCCCAGCCCTACCCCAGCTCCGGCCCCAGCCCCGGCCCCAGACTCGGCCCCAGCCCTGCCCAGCCCCAGCCCCAGCCCAGCCCCGGTCCCAGCCCAGCCCCATCCCTGCCCAGCCCAGCCCAGCGCCATCCCCATCCTTGCCCCCAGCCCCAGCCCCATCCCTGCCCCCAGCCCAGCCCTAGCCCAGCCCTCACCCAGTCCCCGCCCTGCCCCCAGCCCTGCACCGAACCCAGCCCCAGACCGGCCCCAGCCCTACACGAGCTCGGGCCCCAGCCCTGTTTCCATCCCCGGCCCCTGCCCCAGCCCCAGCCCTAGCCCAGCCCTGCCCCAGCCCAGCCACAGCCACAGCCACAGCCCTGCCCAAGCCACAGCCCTGCCCCAGCCCTGTCCCCAGCCCCTTCCCTGCTCCAGCCCTACCCCAGCCCAGCCCCAGCCCCAGCCCTACCCCAGCCCTGCCCCAGCCTCGGGTCCAGCCCTGCCCCAGGCCCAGCCCAGAACCCAGCCCAGCCCCACCCTCATCCCCAGCCCAGCTGCAGCCCCAGCCCTGCCCCAGCCCAGACCCAGCCCAGCCCCGGCCCCAGCCCTGCCCCAGCCCTGCCTTCAGCCCAGCCCTAGACCCAGCCCAGCCCCAGCCCTGCCCCAGACCCGGCCCCAGCCCTGCCCGAGACCCAGCCACAGCCCCAGCCCCAGCCCTAGCCCTGCCCCAGCGCCTGTCCTGCCCCAGCCCAGACCCAGACCTGGCCCCAGCTCCAGCCCCAGCCCTGGCCCCAGCTGCAGCCCCAGCCCCAGCCCAGCCCCAGCCCCAGCCCCAGCCCCAGCCCTGCGCCATGCCAAGGCCCAGCCTCCAGCATAGTCCTGCCCCAGCCCCGGCCCCAGCCCTGCCCCAGCCCTGCCCCAGCCACGGCCCCAGCCCCGGCCCCAGACCCGGCCCCAGCCCTACCCCAGCCACGGCCCCAGCCCCGGCCCCAACCTCAGTCGCAGCCCTGCTCCTAGCCCCGACCCCAGCCCCGGCCCCAACCCTGTCCCAGCCCCAGTCCTGCCCCAGCCCCGGCCCCAGCCCCAGCCCCAGCCCTGGACCCAGCCCTAGCCCCAGCCCAGCCCCAGCCCTGGACCCAGCCCCAGCCCCAGCCCTGCCGCAGCCCAGCCCCAGCCCTGGACCCAGCCCCAGCCCCAGCCCAGCCCCAGCCCTGGCCCCAGCCCCAGCCCCAGCCCTGCCCCAGCCCAGCCCCGGCCCTGGCCCCAGCCCCAGCCCCAGCCCCAGCGCAGCCCCAGCCCCGGCCCCAGCCCCAGCCCCAACCCGGCCCCAGCCCAGCCCCAGCCCAGCCCCTGCCCTGGACCCAGCCCCAGCCCTAACCCAGCCCCAGCCCAGCCCCAGCCACCACCCAGCTCAGCCCTGCCCCCAGCCCAGCCCAGCCCCATCCCCATTCTTGCCCCCAGTCTCAGCCCCATCCCTGCCCCCAGCCCAGCCCTAGCCCAGCCCTTACCCAGCCCCCGCCCTGCCCGAGCCCTGCACCGAGCCCTGCCCCAGTCCGGCCCCAGCTCTACACCAGCTCGGGCCCCAGCCCTGTCCCCATCCCCGGCCCCTGCCCCAGACCCAGCCCTAGCCCAGCCTTGCCCTCAGCCCCAGCCCCAGCCCCAGCCCCCACCCTCGGCCCCAGCCCAGCCCCAGCCCCAGGCCTGCCCCAGCCCCCAGCCCCAGCCCTGGACCCAGCCCCCAGCCCAGCCTCAGCCCTGCCCCAGGCCAGCCACAGCCACAGCTACAGCCCGGCCCCAGCTATGGACCCAGCCCCAGCCCTAGCCCCCAGCCCAGCTCCAGCCCCAGCCCTGCCCCAGCCCAGCCCCAGCCCCAGCCCTGCCCCAGCCCAGCCCAGGCCACAGCCCAGCCCCAGCCCAGACCCATCCCTCCCCCAGCTCTGGCCCTAGCCCTGTCCCCATCCCCGGCCCCTGCCCCAGCCCCAATCCTGCCCCATCCCTACCCCAAACCCCAGTCCTGGCCCAGGTCCAGCCCTTGCCCAGCCCTGCACTCAGCCCCAGCCCCAGCCCCCACCCTCGGCCCCAGACCAGCCCCAGCCCTGCCCCAGCCCAGCCACAGCCACAGCCCAGCCCCAGCCCTGGGACCCAGCCCCAGCCCCCAGCTCCAGCCCCAGCCCTGCCCCAGCCCAGCCCAGCCCAAGCCACAGCCTAGGCCTGCCGCGAACCCAGCCCCAGCCTGGACCCTGCTCTGCCCCAGCTCTGGCCCTAGCCCTTTCCCCAGCCCCAGCCCCAGCCCAGCCCCAGCCCAGCCCTGTCCCCAGACCCAGCCCTGCCCCAGACTCGGGCCCAGCCCTGTCCCCAGCCCCAGCCCTAGCCCGGCCCCAGCCCAGCCACAGCCCAGCCCCCTCCCCAGCCCTGCCCCAGCCTCGGGTCCAGCCCATGCCCCAGGCCCAGCCCAGAAACCCAGCCCCAGCCCCACCCTCATCCCCAGCCCAGCTGCAGCCCCAGCCCTGCCCCAGGCCTTCCCTCAGCCCAGCCCCAGCCCCAGCCCAGCCCCAGCCCTGCCCCAGACCCGGCCCCAGCCCCAGCCCAGCCCCAACCCTGCCCCAGGCCCAGCCCAGAACCCAGCCCAGCCCCACCCTCATCCCCAGCCCAGCTGCAGCCCCAGCCCTGCCCCAGGCCTTCCCTCAGCCCAGCCCCAGCCCCAGCCCAGCCCCAGCCCTGCCCCAGACCCGGCCCCAGCCCCAGCCCAGCCCCAACCCTGCCCCAGCCCCAGCCCCAGACTCGGCCCCAGCCCAGCCCCAGACCTAGCCCTGCTGACAGTCCCCGCCCCCAGCCCCCAGCCCCAGCCCCAGCCCAGCCCTGCCCAGCCACAGCCCCAGCCCCATCCCTGCCCCCAGCCCAGCCCTAGCCCAGCCCTCACCCAGGCCCCACCCTGTCCCAGCCCTGCACCGAACCCAGCCCCCAGACCGGCCCCAGCCATACACCAGCTCGGGCCCCAGCCCTGTCCCCCATCCCCGGCCACTGCCCCAGCCCCAGCCCTAGCCCAGCCCTGCCCTCAGCCCCAGCCCCCAGCCCTGCCCCAGCCCCCCAGCCCCAGCCCAGCCTTGCCCTCAGCCCCAGCCCCAGGGCCCAGCCCCAGCCTCACCCTCGGCCCCAGCCCAGCCACAGCCCCAGCCCTGCCCTCAGCCCCCAGCCCCAGCCCAGAACCCAGCCCAGCCCAGCCCAGCCCCAGCCCCCAGCCCCCCAGCCCTGGACCAAGCCCCAGCCACAGCCCCGGCCCCAGCCCCAGCCTTGTCCCAGCCCCAGTCCTTCCCCAGCCCCGGACCCAGCCCCGGCCCCTGCCCAGCCCCCACTCCCATCCCTGCCCCCAATCCTGCCCGAGCCACAGCCACAGCCCCGGCCCCAGACCTGTCCCAGCCGAAGGCCAAGCCCCCAGCCCAGTCCTGCTTCAGCGCCGGTCCCAACCCAGCCCCAGCCCTGCCCTACACTTGGTTCCAGCCCTGACCCCAGCCCCGCCCTCAGCCCAGCCCCAGCCAGGCCCCAGCCCTGTCTGCAGCCCCCGCCCCAGCCCCAGCCCCACCCTCGGCCTAAGCCCAGCCAACCCTGCCCTACCCCAGCCCAGCCCAGAACCCAGCCCCAGCCCCAGCCCAGCCCCAGCCCAGCCCCAGCCCTGCCCAAGCCCAGCCCCAGCACCAGCCCCAGCCCAGCCCCAGCCCTGGACCCAGCCCCAGCCCAGCCCCAGCCCTGGACCAAGCCCCAGCCACAGCCCCGGCCCCCAGCCCCAGCCCTGTCCCAGCCCCAGTCCTGCCCCAGCCCCCGCCCCAGCCCCGGCCCCTGCCCAGCCCCCACTCCCATCCCTGCCCCCAGCCCAGCACAGAACCCCAGCCCAGCACCAGCCCCCGGCCCCAGCCCTGCTGCAGCCCCAACTCCAGCCCCACCCTCAGCCCCTAGCCCAGCCCTGCCCTCAGCCCCCAGCCCCAGCCCCAGCCCCAACCTCGGCCCCAGCCCAGCCCCAGCCACAGCCCCAGCCCCAGCCCTGCCCCAGCCCAGCCCCAGCCACAACCCAGCCCCAGCCCTGGACCCAGCCCCAGCCCCAGCCCCAGCCCAGCCCTGCCCCAGCCCTGCCCACAGCCCAGCCCCAGCCCTTCCCCAGCCCCAGCCCTAACCCAGTCCTGCCGTCAGCCCCAGACCCAGCCCCAGCCCCAGCCCCGGCCCCATCCTCAGTCCCAGCCCTACCCCAGCCCCGACCCCAGCCCTGGCCACAGCCCTGCCCCAGCCACGGACCCAGCCCTGCCCCAGGCCCATCCCAGAATCCAGTCCAGGCCCACCCTTAGCCCCAGCCCTGCCCCAGCCCCAGTCCTGCCCCAGCCCTGGCCCCAGCCCCAGCCCCAGCCCCAGTCGCAATCCTGGCCCCAGCCCAGACCCTAGCCCAGCCTCAGCCCCGGGCTCCAGTCCCCCGCCCCAGCCCAGCCCTGCTCCCAGCCCCGGCCCCAGCCCCGGCTCCAGCCCCTACCCCAGCCCTGCCCCAGCCTCGGGCCCAGCCCTGTCCCAGGCCCCAGCCCAGACCCCAGCCCAGCCGTAGCCGAACCCTGCCCCAGGCCCAGCCCTAGCCCAGCCCTGCCCTAGCCCAAGCCCAGCCTCCAGTCCCTAGTCCAGCCCCAGCTCAGCCCCACCCAGCCCCAGCCCTAGACCAGCCCAAGCCCTGCCCCAGCCCAGCCACAGCCACAGCCCAGCCATAGACTTGATTCCAGCCCCAGCCCCAGCCCGGCCCCAACCCAGCCCCAGCCCCAGTCGCAGCCCCAGTCGAACCCTGGCCCCAGCCCAGACCCTAGCCCAGCCTCAGCCCCGGCTCCAGTCCCCGCCCCCAGCCCAGCCCTACTCCCAGCCCCGGCCCCAGCCCCAGCCCTGCCCCAGCCCAGCCCCAGCCCCAGCCCCAGCCCCAACCTCAGTCCCACCCCTGCTCCCAGCCCCGGCCCCAGGCTGTACTCCAGCCCTACCCCCGCCCAGCCCCAGCCCAGCCCCAGCCCTGGCCCCAGCCACAGCCCCACCCTCGGACCGAGCCCAGCCCCAGCCACAGCCCAGCCCCAGGCCTGGACCCAGCTCCAGCCCAGCCCCAGCCCCAGCCCTGCCCCAGCCCAGCCCCAGCCCCGGCCCCTGCCTTAGCCCCAGCTCCAGTCCTGCCCCATCCCAGACCCCATCCCCAGCCCCTGCCCAAGCCCTGCCCTCATCCCAGCCCCAGCCCCAGCCTGGCCCCAGCCCTGGACCCAGCCACAGCCCCAGCCCAGCCCCAGCCCTGTCCCCAGCCCCAGCCACAGCCCCAGCCCCAGCCACAACTTCGGCACCAGCCTAGCCACAGCCCCAGCCTCAACCTTGGCCCCAGCCCAGCCCCAGTTCCAGCCCAGCCCCAACCCCAGCCCCAGCCCTGCCCCAGCCCTACCCCAGCCCAGTCCCCGGTCCCAGCCCAGCCCTAAACCTGCTCCAGCCCCAGCCCTGCCCCAGCCCTGCCCCAGCCTCAGCCCTAGCCCAGCCCTGCGCCCAGCCCCATCCCCAGCCCCAGCCCCCACCCTCGGCCCCAGGCCCCATCCCCCAGCCCAACCATAGACTTGGTTCCAGCCCCAGCCCCAGCCCAGCCCCAGCCCAAGGCCCAGCCTCCAGCCTAGTCCTGCCCTAGCCCCGCCCCAGACCCAGCACCAGCCCTACCCCAGTCCCTGCCCCAGGCCAGTCCTGCCCCAGCCCCAGCCCCAGCCCCAGCCTTGCCCCAGTCCCCGCCCCAGCCCAGTCCTGGTCCCAGCCAGCCCCAGCCCTGCTCCAGCCCTAGCCCAGCCCCTACCCTCAGGCCCCAGCCCCAGCCCCAGCCCCAGCCCCACCCTCGGCCCCAGCCCAGCCCCAGCCCTAGCCCAGCCCAGCCCCAGCCACAGCCCAGCTCCAGCCCTGTACCCAGCCCCAGCCCAGCCCCAGCCCCAGCCCTGCCCCAGCCCAGCCCCAGCCACAGACCAGCCCAGTCCTGGTCCCAGCCCAGACCCAGCCCTGCCCCAGCCCAGCCCCAGCCCCAGCCCCACCCTCGGCCTCAGCGCAGCCCTGCCTAACCCCAGCCCAGCCCAGAACCCAGCCCAGCACCAGCCCCGGCCCCAGCCCTGCCGCAGCCCCAGCCCCAGCCCCACCCTCAGCCCTAGCCCAGCCCTGCCCTCAGCCCCAGCCCCAGCCCCAGCCCCAACCTCGGCCCCAGCCCAGCCCCAGCCACAGCCCCAGCCCCAGCCCTGCCCCAGCCCAGCCCCAGCCACAACCCAGCCCCAGCCCTGGACCCAGCCCCAGCCCCAGCCACAACCCAGCCCTGCCCCAGCCCTGCCCACAGCCCAGCCCCAGCCCTTCCCCAGCCCCAGCCCTAACCCAGCCCTGCCGTCAGCCCCAGACCCAGCCCCAGCCCCAGCCCCGGCCCCAGCTCCGGCCACAGCCCTGCCCCAGCCACGGGCCCAGCCCTGCCCCAGGCCCATCCCAGAACCCAGTCCAGGCCCACCCTTAGCCCCAGCCCTGCCCCAGCCCCAGTCCTGCCCCAGCCCTGGCCCCAGCCCCAGCCCCAGTCGGAACCCTGGCCCAGCCCCCGGCCCCAGCCCTGTCCCAACCCCAGCCCCAGCCCCAGCCTCCAGCCCAGTCCTGCTTCAGTGCCGGCCCCAACCCAGCCCCAGCCCTGCCCTACACTTGGTTCCAGCCCTGACCCCAGCCCTGCCCTCGGACCGAGCCCAGCCCCAGCCACAGCCCAGCCCCAGCCCTGGACCCAACCCCAGCCCAGCCCCACCCACGGCCACATGCCCGGCCCCAGCCCAGCCTTAGCCCAGCCCTGCACAGCCACAGCCCCAGCCCCACCCTCAACCCTAGCCCAGCCCTGCCCTCAGCCCAAGCCCCAGCCCCACCCTCGGCCAAAGCCCAGCCCTGCCCTACCCCCGCCCAGCCCAGAACCCAGCCCAGCCCCAGCCCTGGACCCAACCCAGCCCCAGCCCCAGCCCTGGCCCCAGCCCTGGCCCCAGCCGCAGCCCCAGCCCCCAGCCCCAGCCCAGCCCCAGCCCAGCCCCAGCACCAGCCCCAGCCCTGCCCCAGCCCAGCCACAGCCACAGCCCTGCCCCAACCCAGCCCCAGCCCCAGTCGCAGCCCTGGCCCCAGCCCAGTCCCTAGCCCAGCCTCAGCCCCGGCTCCAGTCCCCGCCCCAGCCCAGCCCTACTCCCAGCCCCGGCCCCAGCCCCGGCCCCAGCCCTACCCCAGCCCAGCCCCAACCCCGGCCCCAACCTCAGTCCCACCCCTGCTCCCAGCCCCGGCCCCAGGCTCTACTCCAGCCCTACCCCCGCCCAGCCCCAACCCAGCCCCAGCCCTGGCCCCAGCCCCAGCCCCACCCTCGGACCGAGCCCAGCCCCAGCCACAGCCCAGCCCCAGCCCTGGACCCAACCCCAGCCCAGCCCCAGCCCCAGCCCTGCCCCAGCCCAGCCCCAGCCCCGGCCCCTGCCTTAGCCCCAGCTCCAGTCCTGCCCCATCCCAGACCCTATCCCCAGCCCTGCCCAAGCCCTGCCCTCATCCCAGCCCCAGCCCCAGCCCAGCCCCAGCCCTGGACCCAGCCACAGCCCCAGCCCAGCCCCAGCCCTGTCCCCAGCCCCAGCCACAGCCCCAGCCACACCCTCGGCACCAGCCCAGCCACAGCCCCAGCCCCAACCTTGGCCCCAGCCCAGCCCCAGTTCCAGCCCTGCCCCAGCCCTGCCCCAGCCCCGGCCCCAGCCCCGGTCCCAGACTTGGCCCCATCCCTCCCCCAGCCCTACCGCAGCCCAGTCCCAGTCCCAGCCCAGGCCCAGCCCTGCCCCAGCCCCAGCCCCATCCGTTCCCCCAGACCAGGCCAGCCCCATCCCCAGCCCTGCCCTCAGACCTGGCCCAGCCCCAGCCTGGCCCCAGCCTCGGGCCCAGCCCTGCCCCAGGCCCAGCCCAGACCCCAGCCCAGCCCCACCCACGGCCCCATCCCCGGCCCCAGCCCAGCCCTAGCCCAGCCCTGCACAGCCACAGCCCTAACCCTGCCCTGCCCTCAGCCCCAGCCCCAGCCCCAGCCCTGCCCCAGCCCCGGCTCCAGCCCCGGCCCCAGACTCGGCCCCAGCCCAGCCCCAGCCCTACCCCAGCCCAGTCCTGGTCCCAGCCCAGCCCCAGCACAGCCCTGCCGCAGCCCTAGCCCCAGCCACACCCTCAACCCTAGCCCAGCCCTGCCCTCAGCCCCAGCCCCAGCCCCACCCTCAGCCTAAGCCCAGCCCTGCCCTACCCCTGCCCAGCCCAGAACCCAGCCCAGCCCCAGCCCTGGCCCCAGCCCCAGCCACAGCCCCAGCCCCAGCCCTGGCCCCAGCCCCAGCCTGAGCCCTGGCCCCAGCCCCAGCCCAGCCCTGCCGCAGCCCCAGCCCCAGCCCCACCCTCAACCCTAGCCCTGCCCTGCCCCAGCCCCAGCCCCAGGCATGGCCCCAGCAATGCCCCAGCCCTGGCTCCTGCAACAGCCCCGGCCCCAGCCTCAGCCCCATCCTTGCCCCCAGCCCAGCCCAGCCCCATCCCCATCCTTCCCCTAGCCCAGCCCCAGCCTGGCCCCAGCCTCCAGCCCCAACCCCAGCCCCAGCCCTGCCCCAGCCCTACCCCAGCCCAGTCCCGGTCCCAGCCCAGCCCTAAACCTGCTCCAGCCCCAGCCCTGCCCCAGCCCTGCCCCAGCCTCAGCCCTAGCCCAGCCCTGTGCCCAGCCCCAGCCCTAGCCCAGCCTTGCCCTCAGCCCCAGCCCCAGCCCCAGCCCCACCCTCGGCCCCAGCCCAGCCCCAGCCCTAGCCCAGCCCAGCCCCAGCCACAGCCCAGCTCCAGCCCTGTGCCCAGCCCCAGCCCAGCCCCAGCCCCAGCCCTGCCCCAGCCCAGCCCCAGCCACAGACCAGCCCAGTCCTGGTCCCAGCCCAGACCCAGCCCTGCCCCAGCCCAGCCCCAGCCCCAGCCCCACCCTCGGCCTCAGCCCAGCCCTGCCCTCAGCCCCAGCCCCAGCCCCAGCCCCACCCTCGTTCCCAGCCCAGCCCCAGCCCTGCCCCAGCCCCTGCCCCAGGCCCAGCCCCGGCCCCCAGCCCTGTCCCAACCCCAGCCCCAGCCTCCAGCCCAGTCCTGCTTCAGCGCCGGCCCCAACCCAGCCCCAGCCCTGCCCCAGCCCCAGCCCCAGGCCCAGCCCCGGCCCCAGCCCTGTCCCAACCCCAGCCCCAGCCTCCAGCCCAGTCCTGCTTCAGCGCCGGCCCCAACCCAGCCCCAGCCCTGCCCTACACTTGGTTCCAGCCCTGACCCCAGCCCTGCCCTCAGCCCAGCCCCAGCCAGGCCCCAGCCCTGTCCGCAGCCCCCCGCCCCAGCCCCAGCCCCACCCTCGGCCTCAGCGCAGCCCTGCCTAACCCCAGCCCAGCCCAGAACCCAGCCCAGCACCAGCCCCGGCCCCAGCCCTGCCGCAGCCCCAGCCCCAGCCCCACCCTCAGCCCTAGCCCAGCCCTGCCCTCAGCCCCAGCCCCAGCCCCAGCCCCAACCTCGGCCCCAGCCCAGCCCCCAGCCACAGCCCCAGCCCAAGCCCTGCCCCAGCCCAGCCCCAGCCACAACCCAGCCCCAGCCCTGGACCCAGCCCCAGCCCCAGCCACAACCCAGCCCTGCCCCAGCCCTGCCCACAGCCCAGCCCCAGCCCTTCCCCAGCCCCAGCCCTAACCCAGCCCTGCCGTCAGCCCCAGACCCAGCCCCAGCCCCAGCCCCGGCCCCAACTCCGGCCACAGCCCTGCCCCAGCCCCGGGCCCAGCCCTGCCCCAGGCCCATCCCAGAACCCAGTCCAGGCCCACCCTTAGCCCCAGCCCTGCCCCAGCCCCAGTCCTGCCCCAGCCCTGGCCCCAGCCCCAGCCCCAGCCCCAGTCACAACCCTGGCTCAGCCCCGGCCCCAGCCCTGTCCCAACCCCAGCCCCAGCCTCCAGCCCAGTCCTGCTTCAGCGCCGGCCCCAACCCAGCCCCAGCCCTGCCCTACACTTGGTTCCAGCCCTGACCCCAGCCCTGCCCTCGGACCGAGCCCAGCCCCAGCCCCAGCCCAGCCCCAGAACCAGCCCCAGCCCCAGCCCCAGCCCAGCCCCAGCCCCAGTCCTGCCCCAGCCCTGGCCCCAGCCCAGCCCCAGCCCTGGAACCAGCCCCAGCCCAGCCCCAGCCCCAGTCCTGCCCCAGCCCCGGCCCCAGCCCCGGCCCCTGCCCAGCCCCACTCCCATCCCTGCCCCCAGCCCAGCCCCAGCCCCAGCCCCAGCCCAGCCCCAGCCCTGGAACCAGCCCCAGCCCAGCCCCAGCCCCAGTCCTGCCCCAGCCCCGGCCCCAGCCCCGGCCCCTGCCCAGCCCCACTCCCATCCCTGCCCCCAGCCCTGCCCCAGCCCCAGCCCCAGCCCCGGCCCCAGCTCTGTCCCAGCCCCAGTCCTGCCTGAGCCCCAGCCCCAGCCACTGCCCTGGCCCCAGCCCTGCCCCAGCCCCAGCCCCAGGCCCAGCCCCGGCCCCAGCCCTGTCCCAGTCCCAGCCCCAGCCCAGCCCTGCCGCAGCCCCAGCCCCAGCCCCACCCTCAACCCTAGCCCAGCCCTGCCCTCAGCCCCAGCCCCAGCCCCACCCTCGGCCTAAGACCAGCCCTACCCTACCCCCGCCCAGCCCAGAACCCAGCCCAGCCCCAGCTGTGGACCCAGCCCAGCCCCAGCCACGGCCCTGGCCCCAGCCCCAGCCCCAGCCCTGCCCCAGCCCAGCCCCAGCCCCAGCCCCAGCCCAGCCCCAGCCCTGGACCCAGCCCCAGCCCAGCCCCAGCCCTGTCCCAGCCCCAGTCCTGCCCCAGCCCCGGCCCCAGCTCCGGCCCCTGCCCAGCCCCACTCCCATCCCTGCCCCCAGCCCTGCCCCAGCCCCAGCCCCAGGCCCAGCCCCGGCCCCAGCCCTGTCCCAGCCCCAGCCCCAGCCTCCAGCCCAGTCCTGCTTCAGCGCCGGCCCCAACCCAGCCCCAGCCCTGCCCTACACTTGGTTCCAGCCCTGACCCCAGCCCTGCCCTCAGCCCAGCCCCAGCCAGGCCCCAGCCCTGTCTGCAGCCCCCGCCCCAGCCCCAGCCCCACCCTCGGCCTCAGCGCAGCCCTGCCTAACCCCAGCCCAGCCCAGAACCCAGCCCAGCACCAGCCCCGGCCCCAGCCCTGCCGCAGCCCCAGCCCCAGCCCCACCCTCAGCCCTAGCCCAGCCCTGCCCTCAGCCCCAGCCCCAGCCACAGCCCCAGCCCCAGCCCCAGCCCTGCCCCAGCCCAGCCCCAGCCACAACCCAGCCCCAGCCCTGGACCCAGCCCCAGCCCCAGCCACAACCCAGCCCTGCCCCAGCCCTGCCCACAGCCCAGCCCCAGCCCTTCCCCAGCCCCAGCCCTAACCCAGCCCTGCCGTCAGCCCCAGACCCAGCCCCAGCCCCAGCCCCGGCCCCATCCTCAGTCCCAGCCCTACCCCAGCCCCGACCCCAGCTACGGCCACAGCCCTGCCCCAGCCACGGGCCCAGCCCTGCCCCAGGCCCAGCCCAGAACCCAGTCCAGGCCCACCCTTAGCCCCAGCCCTGCCCCAGCCCCAGTCCTGCCCCAGCCCTGGCCCCAGCCCCAGCCCCAGCCCCAGTCGCAACCCTGGCCCCAGCCCAGACCCTAGCCCAGCCTCAGCCCCGGCTCCAGTCCCCACCCCAGCCCAGCCCTGCTCCCAGCCCCGGCCCCAGCCCCGGCTCCAGCCCTACCCCAGACCTGCCCCAGCCTCGGGCCCAGCCCTGTCCCAGGCCCAGCTCAGACCCCAGCCCAGCCCTAGCCGAGCCCTGCCCCATGCCCAGCCCTAGCCCAGCCCTGCCCTAGCCCAAGTCCAGCCTCCAGTCCCTACTCCAGCCCCAGCTCAGCCCCACCCAGCCCCAGTCCTGCCCCAGCACAAGCCCTGCCCCAGCCCAGCCACAGCCACAGCCCTGCCCCAACCCAGCCCCAGCCCCAGTCGCAGCCCTGGCCCCAGCCCAGTCCCTAGCCCAGCCTCAGCCCCGGCTCCAGTCCCCGCCCCAGCCCAGCCCTACTCCCAGCCCCGGCCCCAGCCCCGGCCCCAGCCCTACCCCAGCCCAGCCCCAGCCCCGGCCCCAACCTCAGTCCCACCCCTGCTCCCAGACCCGGCCCCAGGATCTACTCCAGCCCTACCCCCGCCCAGCCCCAACCCAGCCCCAGCCCTGGCCCCAGCCCCAGCCCCACCCTCGGACCGAGCCCATCCCCAGCCACAGCCCAGCCCCAGCCGTGGACCCAACCCCAGCCCAGCCCCAGCCCCAGCCCTGCCCCAGCCCAGCCCCAGCCCCGGCCCCTGCCTTAGCCCCAGCTCCAGTCCTGCCCCATCCCAGACCCTATCCCCAGCCCTGCCCAAGCCCTGCCCTCATCCCAGCCCCAGCCCCAGCCCAGCCCCAGCCCTGGACCCAGCCACAGCCCCAGCCCAGCCCCAGCCCTGTCCCCAGCCCCAGCCACAGCCCCAGCCACACCCTCGGCACCAGCCCAGCCACAGCCCCAGCCCCAACCTTGGCCCCAGCCCAGCCCCAGTTCCAGCCCTGCCCCAGCCCTGCCCCAGCCCCGGCCCCAGCCCCGGTCCCAGACTTGGCCCCATCCCTCCCCCAGCCCTACCGCAGCCCAGTCCCAGTCCCAGCCCAGGCCCAGCCCTGCCCCAGCCCCAGCCCCATCCGTTCCCCCAGCCCAGGCCAGCCCCATCCCCAGCCCTGCCCTCAGACCAGGCCCAGCCCCAGCCTGGCCCCAGCCTCGGGCCCAGCCCTGCCCCAGGCCCAGCCCAGACCCCAGCCCAGCCCCACCCACGGCCCCATCCCCGGCCCCAGCCCAGCCCTAGCCCAGCCCTGCACAGCCCCAGCCCCAGCCCCAGCCCTGCCCCAGCCCCGGCTCCAGCCCCGGCCCCAGACTCGGCCCCAGCCCAGCCCCAGCCCTACCCCAGCCCAGTCCCGGTCCCAGCCCAGCCCCAGCACAGCCCTGCCGCAGCCCTAGCCCCAGCCACACCCTCAGCCCTAGCCCAGCCCTGCCCTCAGCCCCAGCCCCAGCCCCACCCTCAGCCTAAGCCCAGCCCTGCCCTACCCCCGCCCAGCCCAGAACCCAGCCCAGCCCCAGCCCTGGCCCCAGCCCAGCCCCAGCCCCAGCCCTGGCCCCAGCCCCAGCCTGAGCCCTGGCCCCAGCCCCAGCCCCAGCCCAGCCCTGCCGCAGCCCCAGCCCCAGCCCCACCCTCAACCCTAGCCCTGCCCTGCCCCAGCCCCAGCCCCAGGCACGGCCCCAGCAATGCCCCAGCCCTGGCTCCTGCAACAGCCCCGGCCCCAGCCCCAGCCCCATCCTTGCCCCCAGCCCAGCCCAGCCCCATTCCCATCCTTCCCCTAGCCCAGCCCCAGCCTGGCCCCAGCCTCCAGCCCCAACCCCAGCCCCAGCCCTGCCCCAGCCCTACCCCAGCCCAGTCCCGGTCCCAGCCCAGCCCTAAACCTGCTCCAGCCCCAGCCCTGCCCCAGCCCTGCCCCAGCCTCAGCCCTAGCCCAGCCCTGTGCCCAGCCCCAGCCCCAGCCCCAGCCCCGGCCCCAGCTCTGTCCCAGCCCCAGCCCTGCCCCAGCCCCAGCCCCAGGCCCAGCCCCGGCCCCAGCCCTGTCCCAGCCCCAGCCCCAGCCTCCAGCCCAGTCCTGCTTCAGCGCCGGCCCCAACCCAGCCCCAGCCCTGCCCTACACTTGGTTCCAGCCCTGACCCCAGCCCTGCCCTCAGCCCAGCCCCAGCCAGGCCCCAGCCCTGTCCGCAGCCCCCGCCCCAGCCCCAGCCCCACCCTCGGCCTCAGCGCAGCCCTGCCTAACCCCAGCCCAGCCCAGAACCCAGCCCAGCACCAGCCCCGGCCCCAGCCCTGCCGCAGCCCCAGCCCCAGCCCCACCCTCAGCCCTAGCCCAGCCCTGCCCTCAGCCCCAGCCCCAGCCCCAGCCCCAACCTCGGCCCCAGCCCAGCCCCAGCCCAGCCCCAGCCACAACCCAGCCCCAGCACAGCCCTGCCCCAGCCCTGCCCACAGCCCAGCCCCAGCCCTTCCCCAGCCCCAGCCCTAACCCAGCCCTGCCGTCAGCCCCAGACCCAGCCCCAGCCCCAGCCCCGGCCCCAACCTCAGTCCCAGCCCTACCCCAGCCCCCACCCCAGCCCTGGCCACAGCCCTGCTCCAGCCACGGGCCCAGCCCTGCCCCAGGCCCAGCCCAGAACCCAGTCCAGGCCCACCCTTAGCCCCAGCCCTGCCCCAGCCCCAGTCCTGCCCCAGCCCTGGCCCCAGCCCCAGCCCCAGCCCCAGTCGCAACCCTGGCCCCAGCCCAGACCCTAGCCCAGCCTCAGCCCCGGCTCCAGTCCCCGCCCCAGCCCAGCCCTGCTCCCAGCCCCGGCCCCAGCCCCGGCTCCAGCCCTACCCCAGCCCAGCCCTAGCCGAGCCCTGCCCCAGCCCCAGCCCTAGCCCAGCCCTGCCCTAGCCCAAGCCCAGCCTCCAGTCCCTAGTCCAGCCCCAGCTCAGCCCCACCCAGTCCCAGCCCTGCCCCAGCCCAAGCCCTGCCCCAGCCCAGCCACAGCCACAGCCCAGCCATAGACTTGGTTCCAGCCCCAGCCCCAGCCCTGCCCCAACCCAGCCCCAGACCAAGGCCCAGCCTCCAGCCTAGTCCTGCCCCAGCCCCAGCCCCAGCCCCAACTCCAGCCCTACCCCAGCCCTGCCCCAGCCTCGGGCCCAGCCCTGTCCCAGACCCAGCCCAGACCCATCCCAATCCATCTCCTAGCCCAGCCCCAGTCCGGCCCCAGCCCCAGCCCCAGGCACGGCCCCAGCCCTGCCCCAGCCCTGGCTCCTGCAACAGCCCCGGCCCCAGCCCCAGCCCCATCCTTGCCCCCAGCCCAGCCCCATCCCCATCCTTCCCCTAGCCCAGCCCCAGCCTGGCCCCAGCCTCCAGCCCCAGCCCCAGCCCCAGCCTTGCCCCAGTCCCCGCCCCAGCCCAGTCCTGGTCCCAGCCCTGCCCCAGCCCTGCCCCAGCCCTAGCCCAGCCCTACCCTCAGGCCCCAGCCCCAGCCCCAGCCCCAGCCCCACCCTCGGCCCCAGCCCAGCCCCAGCCCTAGCCCAGGCCAGCCCCAGCCACAGCCCAGCTCCAGCCCTGTACCCAGCCCCAGCCCAGCCCCAGCCCCAGCCCTGCCCTAGCCCAGCCCCAGCCACAGACCAGCCCAGTCCTGGTCCCAGCCCAGACCCAGCCCTGCCCCAGCCCAGCCCCAGCCCCAGCCCCACCCTCGGCCTCAGCCCAGCCCTGCCCTCAGCCCCAGCCCCAGCCCCACCCTCGGCCCCCAGCCCAGCCCCAGCCCTGCCCCAGCCCCTGCCCCAGGCCCAGCCCCGGCCCCAGCCCTGTCCCAACCCCAGCCCCAGCCTCCAGCCCAGTCCTGCTTCAGCGCCGGCCCCAACCCAGCCCCAGCCCTGCCCCAGCCCCAGCCCCAGGCCCAGCCCCGGCCCCAGCCCTGTCCCAACCCCAGCCCCAGCCTCCAGCCCAGTCCTGCTTCAGCGCCGGCCCCAACCCAGTCCCAGCCCTGCCCCAGCCCCAGCCCCAGGCCCAGCCCCGGCCCCAGCCCTGTCCCAACCCCAGCCCCAGCCTCCAGCCCAGTCCTGCTTCAGCGCCGGCCCCAACCCAGCCCCAGCCCTGCCCTACACTTGGTTCCAGCCCTGACCCCAGCCCTGCCCTCAGCCCAGCCCCAGCCAGGCCCCAGCCCTGTCTGCAGCCCCCGCCCCAGCCCCAGCCCCACCCTCGGCCTCAGCGCAGCCCTGCCTAACCCCAGCCCAGCCCAGAACCCAGCCCAGCACCAGCCCCGGCCCCAGCCCTGCCGCAGCCCCAGCCCCAGCCCCACCCTCAGCCCTAGCCCAGCCCTGCCCTCAGCCCCAGCCCCAGCCCCAGCCCCAACCTCGGCCCCAGCCCAGCCCCAGCCACAGCCCCAGCCCCAGCCCAAGCCCTGCCCCAGCCCAGCCCCAGCCACAACCCAGCCCCAGCCCTGGACCCAGCCCCAGCCCCGGCCCCTGCCTTAGCCCCAGCTCCAGTCCTGCCCCATCCCAGACCCTATCCCCAGCCCTGCCCAAGCCCTGCCCTCATCCCAGCCCCAGCCCCAGCCCAGCCCCAGCCCTGGACCCAGCCACAGCCCCAGCCCAGCCCCAGCCCTGTCCCCAGCCCCAGCCACAGCCCCAGCCACACCCTCGGCACCAGCCCAGCCACAGCCCCAGCCCCAGCCTTGGCCCCAGCCCAGCCCCAGTTCCAGACCTGCCCCAGCCCTGCCCCAGCCCCGGCCCCAGCCCCGGTCCCAGACTTGGCCCCATCCCTACCCCAGCCCTACCGCAGCCCAGTCCCAGTCCCAGCCCAGGCCCAGCCCTGCCCCAGCCCCAGCCCCATCCGTTCCCCCAGCCCAGGCCAGCCCCATCCCCAGCCCTGCCCTCAGACCAGGCCCAGCCCCAGCCTGGCCCCAGCCTCGGGCCCAGCCCTGCCCCAGGCCCAGCCCAGACCCCAGCCCAGCCCCACCCACGGCCCCATCCCCGGCCCCAGCCCAGCCCTAGCCCAGCCCTGCACAGCCACAGCCCTAACCCAGCCCTGCCCTCAGCCCCAGCCCCAGCCCCAGCCCTGCCCCAGCCCCGGCTCCAGCCCCGGCCCCAGACTCGGCCCCAGCCCAGCCCCAGCCCTACCCCAGCCCAGTCCCGGTCCCAGCCCAGCCCCAGCACAGCCCTGCCGCAGCCCTAGCCCCAGCCACACCCTCAGCCCTAGCCCAGCCCTGCCCTCAGCCCCAGCCCCAGCCCCACCCTCAGCCTAAGCCCAGCCCTGCCCTACCCCTGCCCAGCCCAGAACCCAGCCCAGCCACAGCCCTGGCCCCAGCCCAGCCCCAGCCCCAGCCCTGGCCCCAGCCCCAGCCTGAGCCCTGGCCCCAGCCCCAGCCCAGCCCTGCCGCAGCCCCAGCCCCAGCCCCACCCTCAACCCTAGCCCTGCCCTGCCCCAGCCCCAGCCCCAGGCATGGCCCCAGCAATGCCCCAGCCCTGGCTCCTGCAACAGCCCCGGCCCCAGCCTCAGCCCCATCCTTGCCCCCAGCCCAGCCCCATCCCCATCCTTCCCCTAGCCCAGCCCCAGCCTGGCCCCAGCCTCCAGCCCCAACCCCAGCCCCAGCCCCAGCCCTGCCCCAGCCCTACCCCAGCCCAGTCCCGGTCCCAGCCCAGCCCTAAACCTGCTCCAGCCCCAGCCCTGCCCCAGCCCTGCCCCAGCCTCAGCCCTAGCCCAGCCCTGTGCCCAGCCCCAGCCCTAGCCCAGCCTTGCCCTCAGCCCCAGCCCCAGCCCCAGCCCCACCCTCGGCCCCAGCCCAGCCCCAGCCCTAGCCCAGCCCAGCCCCAGCCACAGCCCAGCTCCAGCCCTGTGCCCAGCCCCAGCCCAGCCCCAGCCCCAGCCCTGCCCCAGCCCAGCCCCAGCCACAGACCAGCCCAGTCCTGGTCCCAGCCCAGACCCAGCCCTGCCCCAGCCCAGCCCCAGCCCCAGCCCCACCCTCAGCCTCAGCCCAGCCCTGCCCTCAGCCCCAGCCCCAGCCCCAGCCCCACCCTCGTTCCCAGCCCAGCCCCAGCCCTGCCCCAGCCCCTGCCCCAGGCCCAGCCCCGGCCCCAGCCCTGTCCCAACCCCAGCCCCAGCCTCTAGCCCAGTCCTGCTTCAGCGCCGGCCCCAACCCAGCCCCAGCCCTGCCCCAGCCCCAGCCCCAGGCCCAGCCCCGGCCCCAGCCCTGTCCCAACCCCAGCCCCAGCCTCCAGCCCAGTCCTGCTTCAGCGCCGGCCCCAACCCAGCCCCAGCCCTGCCCTACACTTGGTTCCAGCCCTGACCCCAGCCCTGCCCTCGGACCGAGCCCAGCCCCAGCCACAGCCCAGCCCCAGCCCTGGACCCAACCCCAGCCCAGCCCCACCCACGGCCACATCCCCGGCCCCAGCCCAGCCTTAGCCCAGCCCTGCACAGCCACAGCCCCAGCCCCACCCTCAACCCTAGCCCAGCCCTGCCCTCAGCCCAAGCCCCAGCCCCACCCTCGGCCTAAGCACAGCCCTGCCCTACCCCCGCCCAGCCCAGAACCCAGCCCAGCCCCAGCCCTGGACCCAACCCAGCCCCAGCCCCAGCCCTGGCCCCAGCCCTGACCCCAGCCGCAGCCCCAGCCCCAGCCCCAGCCCTGACCCAGCCCAGCCCCAGAACCAGCCCCAGCCCCAGCCCCAGCCCAGCCCCAGCCCCAGTCCTGCCCCAGCCCCGGCCCCAGCCCCGGCCCCTGCCCAGCCCCACTCCCATCCCTGCCCCCAGCCCTGCCCCAGCCCCAGCCCCAGCCCAGCCCCAGCCCTGGAACCAGCCCCAGCCCAGCCCCAGCCCCAGTCCTGCCCCAGCCCTGGCCCCAGCCCAGTCCCTAGCCCAGCCTCAGCCCCGGCTCCAGTCCCCGCCCCAGCCCAGCCCTACTCCCAGCCCCGGCCCCAGCCCCGGCCCCAGCCCTACCCCAGCCCAGCCCCAGCCCCGGCCCCAACCTCAGTCCCACCCCTGCTCCCAGACCCGGCCCCAGGATCTACTCCAGCCCTACCCCCGCCCAGCCCCAACCCAGCCCCAGCCCTGGCCCCAGCCCAGCCCCACCCTCGGACCGAGCCCAGCCCCAGCCACAGCCCAGCTCCAGCCCTGGACCCAACCCCAGCCCAGCCCCAGCCCCAGCCCTGCCCCCGCCCAGCCCCAGCCTTGGCCCCTGCCTTAGCCCCAGCTCCAGTCCTGCCCCATCCCAGACCCTATCCCCAGCCCTGCCCAAGCCCTGCCCTCATCCCAGCCCCAGCCCCAGCCCAGCCCCAGCCCTGGACCCAGCCACAGCCCCAGCCCAGCCCCAGCCCTGTCCCCAGACCCAGCCACAGCCCCAGCCACACCCTCGGCACCAGCCCAGCCACAGCCCCAGCCCCAACCTTGGCCCCAGCCCAGCCCCAGTTCCAGCCCTGCCCCAGCCCTGCCCCAGCCCCGGCCCCAGCCCCGGTCCCAGACTCGGCCCCAGCCCAGCCCCAGCCCTACCCCAGCCCAGTCCCGGTCCCAGCCCAGCCCCAGCACAGCCCTGCCGCAGCCCTAGCCCCAGCCACACCCTCAGCCCTAGCCCAGCCCTGCCCTCAGCCCCAGCCCCAGCCCCACCCTCAGCCTAAGCCCAGCCCTGCCCTACCCCCGCCCAGCCCAGAACCCAGCCCAGCCCCAGCCCTGGCCCCAGCCCAGCCCCAGCCCCAGCCCTGGCCCCAGCCCCAGCCTGAGCCCTGGCCCCAGCCCCAGCCCCAGCCCAGCCCTGCCGCAGCCCCAGCCCCAGCCCCACCCTCAACCCTAGCCCTGCCCTGCCCCAGCCCCAGCCCCAGGCACGGCCCCAGCAATGCCCCAGCCCTGGCTCCTGCAACAGCCCCGGCCCCAGCCCCAGCCCCATCCTTGCCCCCAGCCCAGCCCAGCCCCATCCCCATCCTTCCCCTAGCCCAGCCCCAGCCTGGCCCCAGCCTCCAGCCCCAACCCCAGCCCCAGCCCTGCCCCAGCCCTACCCCAGCCCAGTCCCGGTCCCAGCCCAGCCCTAAACCTGCTCCAGCCCCAGCCCTGCCCCAGCCCTGCCCCAGCCTCAGCCCTAGCCCAGCCCTGTGCCCAGCCCCAGCCCCAGCCCCAGCCCCGGCCCCAGCTCTGTCCCAGCCCCAGCCCTGCCCCAGCCCCAGCCCCAGGCCCAGCCCCGGCCCCAGCCCTGTCCCAGCCCCAGCCCCAGCCTCCAGCCCAGTCCTGCTTCAGCGCCGGCCCCAACCCAGCCCCAGCCCTGCCCTACACTTGGTTCCAGCCCTGACCCCAGCCCTGCCCTCAGCCCAGCCCCAGCCAGGCCCCAGCCCTGTCCGCAGCCCCCGCCCCAGCCCCAGCCCCACCCTCGGCCTCAGCGCAGCCCTGCCTAACCCCAGCCCAGCCCAGAACCCAGCCCAGCACCAGCCCCGGCCCCAGCCCTGCCGCAGCCCCAGCCCCAGCCCCACCCTCAGCCCTAGCCCAGCCCTGCCCTCAGCCCCAGCCCCAGCCCCAGCCCCAACCTCGGCCCCAGCCCAGCCCCAGCCCAGCCCCAGCCACAACCCAGCCCCAGCACAGCCCTGCCCCAGCCCTGCCCACAGCCCAGCCCCAGCCCTTCCCCAGCCCCAGCCCTAACCCAGCCCTGCCGTCAGCCCCAGACCCAGCCCCAGCCCCAGCCCCCGGCCCCAACCTCAGTCCCAGCCCTACCCCAGCCCCCACCCCAGCCCTGGCCACAGCCCTGCTCCAGCCACGGGCCCAGCCCTGCCCCAGGCCCAGCCCAGAACCCAGTCCAGGCCCACCCTTAGCCCCAGCCCTGCCCCAGCCCCAGTCCTGCCCCAGCCCTGGCCCCAGCCCCAGCCCCAGCCCCAGTCGCAACCCTGGCCCCAGCCCAGACCCTAGCCCAGCCTCAGCCCCGGCTCCAGTCCCCGCCCCAGCCCAGCCCTGCTCCCAGCCCCGGCCCCAGCCCCGGCTCCAGCCCTACCCCAGCCCAGCCCTAGCCGAGCCCTGCCCCAGCCCCAGCCCTAGCCCAGCCCTGCCCTAGCCCAAGCCCAGCCTCCAGTCCCTAGTCCAGCCCCAGCTCAGCCCCACCCAGTCCCAGCCCTGCCCCAGCCCAAGCCCTGCCCCAGCCCAGCCACAGCCACAGCCCAGCCATAGACTTGGTTCCAGCCCCAGCCCCAGCCCTGCCCTAGCCCAGCCCCAGCCACAGACCAGCCCAGTCCTGGTCCCAGCCCAGACCCAGCCCTGCCCCAGCCCAGCCCCAGCCCCAGCCCCACCCTCGGCCTCAGCCCAGCCCTGCCCTCAGCCCCAGCCCCAGCCCCACCCTCGGCCCCAGCCCAGCCCCAGCCCTGCCCCAGCCCCTGCCCCAGGCCCAGCCCCGGCCCCAGCCCTGTCCCAACCCCAGCCCCAGCCTCCAGCCCAGTCCTGCTTCAGCGCCGGCCCCAACCCAGCCCCAGCCCTGCCCCAGCCCCAGCCCCAGGCCCAGCCCCGGCCCCAGCCCTGTCCCAACCCCAGCCCCAGCCTCCAGCCCAGTCCTGCTTCAGCGCCGGCCCCAACCCAGCCCCAGCCCTGCCCTACACTTGGTTCCAGCCCTGACCCCAGCCCTGCCCTCAGCCCAGCCCCAGCCAGGCCCCAGCCCTGTCCGCAGCCCCCGCCCCAGCCCCAGCCCCACCCTCGGCCTCAGCGCAGCCCTGCCTAACCCCAGCCCAGCCCAGAACCCAGCCCAGCACCAGCCCCGGCCCCAGCCCTGCCGCAGCCCCAGCCCCAGCCCCACCCTCAGCCCTAGCCCAGCCCTGCCCTCAGCCCCAGCCCCAGCCCCAGCCCCAACCTCGGCCCCAGCCCAGCCCCAGCCACAGCCCCAGCCCCAGCCCAAGCCCTGCCCCAGCCCAGCCCCAGCCACAACCCAGCCCCAGCCCTGGACCCAGCCCCAGCCCCGGCCCCTGCCTTAGCCCCAGCTCCAGTCCTGCCCCATCCCAGACCCTATCCCCAGCCCTGCCCAAGCCCTGCCCTCATCCCAGCCCCAGCCCCAGCCCAGCCCCAGCCCTGGACCCAGCCACAGCCCCAGCCCAGCCCCAGCCCTGTCCCCAGCCCCAGCCACAGCCCCAGCCACACCCTCGGCACCAGCCCAGCCCTGGCCCCAGCCCCAGCCTGAGCCCTGGCCCCAGCCCCAGCCCCAGGCATGGCCCCAGCAATGCCCCAGCCCTGGCTCCTGCAACAGCCCCGGCCCCAGCCTCAGCCCCATCCTTGCCCCCAGCCCAGCCCAGCCCCATCCCCATCCTTCCCCTAGCCCAGCCCCAGCCTGGCCCCAGCCTCCAGCCCCAACCCCAGCCCCAGCCCCAGCCCTGCCCCAGCCCTACCCCAGCCCAGTCCCGGTCCCAGCCCAGCCCTAAACCTGCTCCAGCCCCAGCCCTGCCCCAGCCCTGCCCCAGCCTCAGCCCTAGCCCAGCCCTGTGCCCAGCCCCAGCCCTAGCCCAGCCTTGCCCTCAGCCCCAGCCCCAGCCCCAGCCCCACCCTCGGCCCCAGCCCAGCCCCAGCCCTAGCCCAGCCCAGCCCCAGCCACAGCCCAGCTCCAGCCCTGTGCCCAGCCCCAGCCCAGCCCCAGCCCCAGCCCTGCCCCAGCCCAGCCCCAGCCACAGACCAGCCCAGTCCTGGTCCCAGCCCAGACCCAGCCCTGCCCCAGCCCAGCCCCAGCCCCAGCCCCACCCTCAGCCTCAGCCCAGCCCTGCCCTCAGCCCCAGCCCCAGCCCCAGCCCCACCCTCGTTCCCAGCCCAGCCCCAGCCCTGCCCCAGCCCCTGCCCCAGGCCCAGCCCCGGCCCCAGCCCTGTCCCAACCCCAGCCCCAGCCTCCAGCCCAGTCCTGCTTCAGCGCCGGCCCCAACCCAGCCCCAGCCCTGCCCCAGCCCCAGCCCCAGGCCCAGCCCCGGCCCCAGCCCTGTCCCAACCCCAGCCCCAGCCTCCAGCCCAGTCCTGCTTCAGCGCCGGCCCCAACCCAGCCCCAGCCCTGCCCTACACTTGGTTCCAGCCCTGACCCCAGCCCTGCCCTCGGACCGAGCCCAGCCCCAGCCACAGCCCAGCCCCAGCCCTGGACCCAACCCCAGCCCAGCCCCACCCACGGCCACATCCCCGGCCCCAGCCCAGCCTTAGCCCAGCCCTGCACAGCCACAGCCCCAGCCCCACCCTCAACCCTAGCCCAGCCCTGCCCTCAGCCCAAGCCCCAGCCCCACCCTCGGCCTAAGCACAGCCCTGCCCTACCCCCGCCCAGCCCAGAACCCAGCCCAGCCCCAGCCCTGGACCCAACCCAGCCCCAGCCCCAGCCCTGGCCCCAGCCCTGACCCCAGCCGCAGCCCCAGCCCCAGCCCCAGCCCTGACCCAGCCCAGCCCCAGAACCAGCCCCAGCCCCAGCCCCAGCCCCAGCCCAGCCCCAGCCCCAGTCCTGCCCCAGCCCCGGCCCCAGCCCCGGCCCCTGCCCAGCCCCACTCCCATCCCTGCCCCCAGCCCTGCCCCAGCCCCAGCCCCAGCCCAGCCCCAGCCCTGGAACCAGCCCCAGCCCAGCCCCAGCCCCAGTCCTGCCCCAGCCCCGGCCCCAGCCCCGGCCCCTGCCCAGCCCCACTCCCATCCCTGCCCCCAGCCCTGCCCCAGCCCCAGCCCCAGCCCCGGCCCCAGCTCTGTCCCAGCCCCAGTCCTGCCTGAGCCCCATCCCCAGCCACTGCCCTGGCCCCAGCCCTGCCCCAGCCCCAGCCCCAGGCCCAGCCCCGGCCCCAGCCCTGTCCCAGCCCTAGCCCCAGCCCAGCCCTGCCGCAGCCCCAGCCCCAGCCCCACCCTCAACCCTAGCCCAGCCCCAGCCCTCAGCCCCAGCCCCAGCCCCACCCTCGGCCCCAGCCCAGCCCTACCCTACCCTCGCCCAGCCCAGAACCCAGCCCAGCCCCAGCTGTGGACCCAGCCCAGCCCCAGCCACGGCCCTGGCCCCAGCCCCAGCCCCAGCCCTGCCCCAGCCCAGCCCCAGCCCCAGCCCCAGCCCAGCCCCAGCCCTGGACCCAGCCCCAGCCCAGCCCCAGCCCTGTCCCAGCCCCAGTCCTGCCCCAGCCCCGGCCCCAGCTCCGGCCCCTGCCCAGCCCCCACTCCCATCCCTGCCCCCCAGCCCTGCCCCAGCCCCAGCCCCAGCCCCAGCCCTGGCCCCAGCTCTGTCCCAGCCCCAGACCTGCCCAAGCCCCAGCCACAGCCCCGGCCCCAGCCCTGCCCCAGCCCCAGCCCCAGGCCCAGCCCCGGCCCCAGCCCTGTCCCAGCCCCAGCCCCAGCCCTGTCCCAGCCCCAGCCCCAGCCCCAGCCTCCAGCCCAGTCCTGCTTCAGCGCCGGCCCCAACCCAGCCCCAGCCCTGCCCTACACTTGGTTCCAGCCCTGACCCCAGCCCTGCCCTCAGCCCAGCCCCAGCCAGGCCCCAGCCCTGTCTGCAGCCCCCGCCCCAGCCCCAGCCCCACCCTCGGCCTCAGCGCAGCCCTGCCTAACCCCAGCCCAGCCCAGAACCCAGCCCAGCACCAGCCCCGGCCCCAGCCCCTGCCGCAGCCCCAGCCCCAGCCCCACCCTCAGCCCTAGCCCAGCCCTGCCCTCAGCCCCAGCCCCAGCCACAGCCCCAGCCCCAGCCCCAGCCCTGCCCCAGCCCAGCCCCAGCCACAACCCAGCCCCAGCCCTGGACCCAGCCCCAGCCCCAGCCACAACCCAGCCCTGCCCCAGCCCTGCCCACAGCCCAGCCCCAGCCCTTCCCCAGCCCCAGCCCTAACCCAGCCCTGCCGTCAGCCCCAGACCCAGCCCCAGCCCCAGCCCCGGCCCCATCCTCAGTCCCAGCCCTACCCCAGCCCCGACCCCAGCTACGGCCACAGCCCTGCCCCAGCCACGGGCCCAGCCCTGCCCCAGGCCCAGCCCAGAACCCAGTCCAGGCCCACCCTTAGCCCCAGCCCTGCCCCAGCCCCAGTCCTGCCCCAGCCCTGGCCCCAGCCCCAGCCCCAGCCCCAGTCGCAACCCTGGCCCCAGCCCGGACCCTAGCCCAGCCTCAGCCCCGGCTCCAGTCCCCACCCCAGCCCAGCCCTGCTCCCAGCCCCGGCCCCAGCCCCGGCTCCAGCCCTACCCCAGACCTGCCCCAGCCTCGGGCCCAGCCCTGTCCCAGGCCCAGCTCAGACCCCAGCCCAGCCCTAGCCGAGCCCTGCCCCATGCCCAGCCCTAGCCCAGCCCTGCCCTAGCCCAAGTCCAGCCTCCAGTCCCTACTCCAGCCCCAGCTCAGCCCCACCCAGCCCCAGTCCTGCCCCAGCACAAGCCCTGCCCCAGCCCAGCCACAGCCACAGCCCTGCCCCAACCCAGCCCCAGCCCCAGTCGCAGCCCTGGCCCCAGCCCAGTCCCTAGCCCAGCCTCAGCCCCGGCTCCAGTCCCCGCCCCAGCCCAGCCCTACTCCCAGCCCCGGCCCCAGCCCCGGCCCCAGCCCTACCCCAGCCCAGCCCCAGCCCCGGCCCCAACCTCAGTCCCACCCCTGCTCCCAGACCCGGCCCCAGGATCTACTCCAGCCCTACCCCCGCCCAGCCCCAACCCAGCCCCAGCCCTGGCCCCAGCCCCAGCCCCACCCTCGGACCGAGCCCAGCCCCAGCCACAGCCCAGCCCCAGCCCTGGACCCAACCCCAGCCCAGCCCCAGCCCCAGCCCTGCCCCAGCCCAGCCCCAGCCCCGGCCCCTGCCTTAGCCCCAGCTCCAGTCCTGCCCCATCCCAGACCCTATCCCCAGCCCTGCCCTACTGCAAGAAGGGGGCCGCTTTAACGACCAATTTGATCAGCGGATTCCACTTTATTGAGCATCAGACACATCTTATATACAGTTTGCTATAATTATGCCCACTTGGCAACATACTATTGGTTGCTCTCTAAAAGGTTACATCATTGTTTTCACAACTCTGTGGAATTCTTCTATCCGGCCTAATTGCTCTCTTTCCCAGATCTCGCCTCCTCCTTATCTTGCTTGCCTCCCATCTCAGGGGCAGCTGGACTTCAGCATACCAAGCAATCAGCACTTTCTCACATCTCCTTTCCGCCAGTATATTATCAACAGAGAATTCTTCAAGGCCTGAATTGCACAGGTGTTCCTGGGACCCATGTCCCCTCTTGTCCGACAACAATTCCCCCGTTTTTCTTTTGTGCAAGTAAGGCCTTGGAAGTTATTCTTTGAACACTTTGCATAATACAATTATAAACAAGTTTAACAATAATCAAAATGAGTACAATGATACCTAAGAACCTTAAAACTTACTACTATAATTAACAAACATATTTACATTAAGTCTGGGTATCCCTATCAGACATGTCTGAAAAGTTCAATCAATTCATTATTACCTGTTATGTTGCATCTTTATTTTCTCTAGGATGGTCAAAAAGCATAATTTGTTTAAGGGTAGCAAGATTTCTTTAATCTGTAAAGGTAGATCTGGCCAGGCTCTAGCTTCACAGACAGAAAACTTGCAGGCAATCAGCAAGAGCAAAAGAGCTTCATTGCTTTGCCCAGTATAAAATTACCCATAATAATGTGTTTTTGGTCATCCTAGTAATACTGATCTCTTATTGGTACCAACTTCACCCAAAAAGCAACCTTACAATAGTTTTCTTCATCTTATATAGTTTCATCATCTATATAAGCAAACTTATGCTAAATAGAAGGGAGGCATATGATAGTCTTAGAATAGGTGGTCAAATCCCTTCTCCCTACATTCAGTGTGGTAAGGGTCAGAGCATCCACTTTCACACATGCTCAATTGTGCAGGCTTCTTATCTGAAGAAAACAAATTCCTAGTTCTGAATGTTTATCTTTAAGACAGCTCCTTCTCAGCCGTGATGTCTCCAATTAACCAGACAGTGTCCTTGCAAGTCTGCAAGAGAGGTTTCTTTCTCTTTACCCTCTAAACAGGCCTTACAAGATCCTGACCCTTAATCCCAGTGCACTCTAAGTCTTACAATTTTAACACAAATCACCAGTATATTCGTCACAATTCCCCCTTTTTTTTTTTTTTTTTTTTTTGTCACCATTGATTTGTGTTAAAATTTCCAGATATTTCAGAACCTTCTTAATTGGATCATAATTAAGTTCATCTGTTCTGATCACATTCTGATCATAATTCTCTACTTGTAACTCGTTGACATGAGCAATCTTACTTAAAGGTCTTAGTATTTTGTAACAACAATTGCAGAGTATTATGCATAGCAATATTACAATTGTTCCAACAATATTACAAACAAATGTTTAAGCCAATTTAGGTTTGGTAACCAGAAAGTTAACTTATCCCATATTTCTTTAAATCCACAAGAAGTATCATCTAAAGAAATCTGATGTAATATCTGATTGTGGCTTACAATCGCCTGTAAATCTGTTTTCACTCGTTTATCTAGATTAACATAACTACAACAACTTACATTTATGACTACACATACACCCCCTTCCTTTACATATGAAAAATCCAAAGCTAATCTATTCTGAGTAGATATTTTCGAGAGACTATTGATTTCATTTGCTGCGCTTTTATTGCATCTGTGCTTGCATTTACCATGATTTCAACTGTAGCAGAAAAATTTACCATTGCTTTTTCAAGTTCAAGTCTTTTCTCTCTGGTCTGATCAAGATTCCACACATGGGAACGTGGTTTTTGATTTCGATTGGACTACTTATGTACAAATAGGGTTAGGATCAAAATTAGGCTCCACCAAGTATATGTGAACTCTGCCTCCTCGGCCTGCTGGGGTGCAACCAGCAGCCGGGTGTATTTTCTTCTCGGCAGCAGTTACATTCTTCAGGAGCCCTACAGATTTTTTAACTCCTTAACCCACTTCAAAATTCCATTTGGAGTCTCTTCTCTACTTCCTTGGTTAGTTCGTTTACCATTTCCCATTGTGCTTTTGTTATTTCAATTCCTCTGCCTTCAAAATCTTATGTCTCTTACTTTTCCTTTTACTAATCCTTTTAATTATTCCTGATATTTCCCAACTAAAATTTCTCTAGTCTTTATTTCCCACTTATGCCAATCCCTTTCAATAATTTTCCATGGGGATTTAAATCCTTTTTCTCACCACAAAATAGGTTTTCTGTATTTACCAGTCCAAACTGCCTTTTTTCAAATTCAGCATTCAGGACAAAATATTTTTGATTGATGCTTTTGACCCCAGATTATCAGAACAGTTATTGTGATCGATGTTCGACTTCATGGGAAATGCTGTTTCCTCTCAGTCTTGGTTCTTCTGCACATTAGTGAAGGAATAGTTGTTAAAATTAATACCTATTTACTACAAACCTTAACTTATGCTAATACCAAAAATCCTTAAAACCTTAAAAAACTATGTTAAAATTAATCCATCAAATCAGTGTCTAAAAAGAAATAAAATTGTTACATTAACTAAAAAAACACTTTCCAAAATTAAAAGCTGTTTATACATTCCTTAACTATATTACATGGAGCTCCTTTGAAATGCCTAGGCAGACAACTAAGAAGGTTCGAACCAAAAGAAAATCTTACAATTTGAACTCTTAACTAAGTGCATACACCTTACTGCAATTACTATGTACTAAGTACTTATAAATACCAAATGCTTACTTATTCATTATGCTTATTAGAAAAACTTAACAAAACTCTAAATAACAAATCTCTGAAAGACGTTACAATCAGAAATGACAAAATGAGTACTGTTGCTTTAAATCAAAACAGAGTAGTGCGGCTAAAGCCGCTGCGGGGGAAAGGGGTGGGGGCTGCTGCCGTGGCAGCTGCTCCGCTGCTACTGTCGGCGCTGTCGGTGTTGGTGGTGCGTCAGCCGGTACCCGCCTTGGTCGGAGCCGTCGGTATCCGCGGGGGCCGGCAGGGCTCGCGGGAGGAGTGCGGTGGCAGGAACGCTGTAACCGCGAGCCTCCAAGCGCTCCATTTTTTCTAAGAGGGGCCGTAAAGCAAAGTCAGCGTTGTTTGAATTCCTCGCTGCCGGTGTTATCTTCCGAGTCCGAGCTGTCGCTGGCGATGTCAGAGGAAGGTTCCCCGCTGTGTGCAAACGGCAGTGGTGACGGCTGGTAAACGCGGTGTAGTCGCCGCAAGATGTATCGGGGGCGGCCCCGGTCGATCGGTCGACAGTTCTCAGACACATCTTTCAGCTGCAACTCAGATACACCTGGTGCTGCATCTCATCCTGACAAAGTTGCTCTAACTGCAGCAGCCATTCGCTGTTTCAGTTCGTAGGTTTTAACACAGTTCATGCATTCTCGCCACGATCTTTTGCAGCTTTACAGCAGTTTTATGACCATCTATAACCAAGTCCCACAACTTGTTCCTGTATTCTCTCCAACAAGCTTCATCAAAATAACTATCTCCGCTAGGAAATGCCCTAAAGCGGATCTATGGCCAAAAGTCCAGGCATTACTTTAGACGATATCTCCGCCTTACGCTTTTCGATGACACTGTATTTCGCCTGATGACTGCTTATAGGGTCGGCCTTGCCCTTTCGAGTCTGTGCGCAAAGGTACTAAGGCTGCCATAACCTGTTGACTATGCTCAAGCTGTTTTGTCATTGTCATTGACAACACCTCAGCCTGTTTTTGTAATCCCTTTTCAATCACCTCCGTCAACATGGCCATCGGATTGCTTGGCAAGTCCTGAGCCCTCTGCAACAATTCGGCTACCGTCCATCTAGGACCTGCTGATGTAATAAGCTGCTGCGTCTGCTGGTTCCCATTCTGCATTAAACACTGCCTTAAAATTGCCTCTCGTGATACCTTCTCCTACGCTTGCTGCTCTAAGTGCAGCCACCAACTTATCCACAAATTCACCAAGAGGTTCCTGTCTACCTTGCTTAATTCCCATATAGTGAGGATTTGCATTTCCATCCTTCTGCTTGTCAAAAGCCCTCCTTACTATCTGGGCTGATGCTTGCAAAACAGGCGGCTGTAAAAGTGCCTGTAACTCTGGTCTCTCATACTGTCCCGTTCCACACAACTGATCTACTGTTACATCAAATAGTGGGTCGTTTTGCTGTCTTTGTACTCCAGCTGATTGTCTAGCTAGGTGTTCCCACTCATTCAAAAATGTCATAAATTGAGATGCTGTTAGGATCAGCTTCATAACATTATAAGAATCTCTAGACAACATATTATAGTTCATGTAAATAAAATCAATCATCTGTCTAGCTGGTTCAAATTGAACCCCAAACTGACTCGCAGCTTGTCGTAATTGAGATAACAATTTCCATGGCAATTGGGTTACATCAGCCTGAAAAACATTTTGCTCCCCAGGGACCTGTGTATACATCACTGGAAAAGCTTGATGTGAAGCAGCCAGCCGGCTAAGCCCTTCCTGATCTCCTTCGGCATTTAAGTGTTCTGCAACCTTTCGCCAATACTCTGCGTGCTTTCTTACATGATCTTTAACACCACCTCCAGGATCTATCGCCCTGTTTGTCTCCTCTCCCTCACTTACTTTCTCCTCCTGTACAATTTGCTCAGCTAAAAGATACGGGGAAGGCTCCTCAGCAGAGTCCTGTGTTACAGATTGTAATTCGACTCTGCCACCTAACCCTTTTACACACGCAGCCTTCTCCTTTCTTAAATAATCCTGAACCTCTTCTGACAAAGGCAACCCAGCATGTGTAACACTTGCTCCATTTGGGTCCGTATAATCTAATCGTACCCTGGCTTGATAAGCTGCCATTTGCTCAGCACGATGCTGATCCAATGCTGTCATAACCATCTTCCACCATTTTCCACACTCCTTTGCTCGTTTTTCATCACCTAAGCCATGCAGCCACAAGTCTTGTCCAGACTTTTTCCACTGCAATTTTTCAAACACCTCATTTGGGTCCTTAAAATATCCTAACTCTTCTGCATAGCTTAACAGCGGCACCAACTCCTTTGTAAAATTTAACTTACACTGTCGCTTTTCTAAAAAGCATATAAATAAATCATACGCTGCCTGCCTATCCATATCCGTATTTAAACGTTAATACCTGTGCGCACAGACCTCGTTTAAGCAGTTTCCGGCTCTACAGCGTCTTCGGCTTCAAGGCTGTCTTCCCTTTTCTTGCAGCCTCCGGTACTGCTATCCCGGGCCGGCCTTCTTCTTGCCTCCCGGCTTACTGCGAATCTCCCAACGTCCCGAAGAACTTCTTAAACCCTAACGTTTGTCTTCATTAGGGTCCGTGTTCGAGCGCCACTTACTGCAAGAAGGGGGCCGCTTTAACGACCAATTTGATCAGCGGATTCCACTTTATTGAGCATCAGACACATCTTATATACAGTTTGCTATAATTATGCCCACTTGGCAACATACTATTGGTTGCTCTCTAAAAGGTTACATCATTGTTTTCACAACTCTGTGGAATTCTTCTATCCGGCCTAATTGCTCTCTTTCCCAGATCTCGCCTCCTCCTTATCTTGCTTGCCTCCCATCTCAGGGGCAGCTGGACTTCAGCATACCAAGCAATCAGCACTTTCTCACATCTCCTTTCCGCCAGTATATTATCAACAGAGAATTCTTCAAGGCCTGAATTGCACAGGTGTTCCTGGGACCCATGTCCCCTCTTGTCCGACAACACTGCCCAAGCCCTGCCCTCATCCCAGCCCCAGCCCCAGCCCAGCCCCAGCCCTGGACCCAGCCACAGCCCCAGCCCAGCCACAGCCCTGTCCCCAGCCCCAGCCACAGCCCCAGCCACACCCTCGGCACCAGCCCAGCCACAGCCCCAGCCCCAACCTTGGCCCCAGCCCAGCCCCAGTTCCAGCCCTGCCCCAGCCCTGCCCCAGCCCCGGCCCCAGCCCCGGTCCCAGACTTGGCCCCATCCCTCCCCCAGCCCTACCGCAGCCCAGTCCCAGTCCCAGCCCAGGCCCAGCCCTGCCCCAGCCCCAGCCCCATCCGTTCCCCCAGCCCAGGCCAGCCCCATCCCCAGCCCTGCCCTCAGACCAGGCCCAGCCCCAGCCTGGCCCCAGCCTCGGGCCCAGCCCTGCCCCAGGCCCAGCCCAGACCCCAGCCCAGCCCCACCCACGGCCCCAGCCCCGGCCCCAGCCCAGCCCTAGCCCAGCCCTGCACAGCCCCAGCCCCAGCCCCAGCCCTGCCCCAGCCCCGGCTCCAGCCCCGGCCCCAGACTCGGCCCCAGCCCAGCCCCAGCCCTACCCCAGCCCAGTCCCGGTCCCAGCCCAGCCCCAGCACAGCCCTGCCGCAGCCCTAGCCCCAGCCACACCCTCAGCCCTAGCCCAGCCCTGCCCTCAGCCCCAGCCCAGCCCTGCCCTCAGCCCCAGCCCCAGCCCCACCCTCAGCCTAAGCCCAGCCCTGCCCTACCCCCGCCCAGCCCAGAACCCAGCCCAGCCCCAGCCCTGGCCCCAGCCCAGCCCCAGCCCCAGCCCTGGCCCCAGCCCCAGCCTGAGCCCTGGCCCCAGCCCCAGCCCCAGCCCAGCCCTGCCACAGCCCCAGCCCCAGCCCCACCCTCAACCCTAGCCCTGCCCTGCCCCAGCCCCAGCCCCAGGCACGGCCCCAGCAATGCCCCAGCCCTGGCTCCTGCAACAGCCCCGGCCCCAGCCCCAGCCCCATCCTTGCCCCCAGCCCAGCCCATCCCCATCCCCATCCTTCCCCTAGCCCAGCCCCAGCCTGGCCCCAGCCTCCAGCCCCAACCCCAGCCCCAGCCCTGCCCCAGCCCTACCCCAGCCCAGTCCCGGTCCCAGCCCAGCCCTAAACCTGCTCCAGCCCCAGCCCTGCCCCAGCCCTGCCCCAGCCTCAGCCCTAGCCCAGCCCTGTGCCCAGCCCCAGCCCCAGCCCCAGCCCAGCCCCAGCCCTGTCCCAGCCCCAGTCCTGCCCCAGCCCCGGCCCCAGCTCTGGCCCCTGCCCAGCCCCACTCCCATCCCTGCCCCCAGCCCTGCCCCAGCCCCAGCCCCAGCCCCAGCCCCGGCCCCAGCTCTGTCCCAGCCCCAGACCTGCCCGAGCCCCAGCCACAGCCCCGGCCCCAGCCCTGCCCCAGCCCCAGCCCCAGGCCCAGCCCCGGCCCCAGCCCTGTCCCAGCCCCAGCCCCAGCCTCCAGCCCAGTCCTGCTTCAGCGCCGGCCCCAACCCAGCCCCAGCCCTGCCCTACACTTGGTTCCAGCCCTGACCCCAGCCCTGCCCTCAGCCCAGCCCCAGCCAGGCCCCAGCCCTGTCCGCAGCCCCCGCCCCAGCCCCAGCCCCACCCTCGGCCTCAGCGCAGCCCTGCCTAACCCCAGCCCAGCCCAGAACCCAGCCCAGCACCAGCCCCGGCCCCAGCCCTGCCGCAGCCCCAGCCCCAGCCCCACCCTCAGCCCTAGCCCAGCCCTGCCCTCAGCCCCAGCCCCAGCCCCAGCCCCAACCTCGGCCCCAGCCCAGCCCCAGCCCAGCCCCAGCCACAACCCAGCCCCAGCACAGCCCTGCCCCAGCCCTGCCCACAGCCCAGCCCCAGCCCTTCCCCAGCCCCAGCCCTAACCCAGCCCTGCCGTCAGCCCCAGACCCAGCCCCAGCCCCAGCCCCGGCCCCAACCTCAGTCCCAGCCCTACCCCAGCCCCCACCCCAGCCCTGGCCACAGCCCTGCTCCAGCCACGGGCCCAGCCCTGCCCCAGGCCCAGCCCAGAACCCAGTCCAGGCCCACCCTTAGCCCCAGCCCTGCCCCAGCCCCAGTCCTGCCCCAGCCCTGGCCCCAGCCCCAGCCCCAGCCCCAGTCGCAACCCTGGCCCCAGCCCAGACCCTAGCCCAGCCTCAGCCCCGGCTCCAGTCCCCGCCCCAGCCCAGCCCTGCTCCCAGCCCCGGCCCCAGCCCCGGCTCCAGCCCTACCCCAGCCCAGCCCTAGCCGAGCCCTGCCCCAGCCCCAGCCCTAGCCCAGCCCTGCCCTAGCCCAAGCCCAGCCTCCAGTCCCTAGTCCAGCCCCAGCTCAGCCCCACCCAGTCCCAGCCCTGCCCCAGCCCAAGCCCTGCCCCAGCCCAGCCACAGCCACAGCCCAGCCATAGACTTGGTTCCAGCCCCAGCCCCAGCCCTGCCCCAACCCAGCCCCAGACCAAGGCCCAGCCTCCAGCCTAGTCCTGCCCCAGCCCCAGCCCCAGCCCCAACTCCAGCCCTACCCCAGCCCTGCCCCAGCCTCGGGCCCAGCCCTGTCCCAGACCCAGCCCAGACCCATCCCAATCCATCTCCTAGCCCAGCCCCAGTCCGGCCCCAGCCCCAGCCCCAGGCACGGCCCCAGCCTTGCCCCAGCCCCAGCCCCGCCCCCAGCCCCAGCCCCAGGCACGGCCCCAGCCCTGCCCCAGCCCTGGCTCCTGCAACAGCCCCGGCCCCAGCCCCAGCCCCCATCCTTGCCCCCAGCCCAGCCCAGCCCCATCCCCATCCTTCCCCTAGCCCAGCCCCAGCCTGGCCCCAGCCTCCAGCCCCAGCCCCAGCCCCAGCCTTGCCCCAGTCCCCGCCCCAGCCCAGTCCTGGTCCCAGCCCTGCCCCAGCCCTGCCCCAGCCCTAGCCCAGCCCTACCCTCAGGCCCCAGCCCCAGCCCCAGCCCCAGCCCCAGCCCCACCCTCGGCCCCAGCCCAGCCCCAGCCCTAGCCCAGCCCAGCCCCAGCCACAGCCCAGCTCCAGCCCTGTACCCAGCCCCAGCCCAGCCCCAGCCCCAGCCCCAGCCCTGCCCTAGCCCAGCCCCAGCCACAGACCAGCCCAGTCCTGGTCCCAGCCCAGACCCAGCCCTGCCCCAGCCCAGCCCCAGCCCCAGCCCCACCCTCGGCCTCAGCCCAGCCCTGCCCTCAGCCCCAGCCCCAGCCCCACCCTTGGCCCCAGCCCAGCCCCAGCCCCAGCCCCGGCCCCAACCTCAGTCCCAGCCCTGCTCCTAGCCCCGACCCCAGCCCCGGCCATAGCCCTGTCCCAGCCTCAGTCCTGCCCCAGCCCCGGTCCCAGCCCCGGCCCCTGCCCAGCCCCACTCCCAGACCAGCCCCTCCCTCGGCCCCAGCCCAGCCCCAGCCCCAGCTCAGCCCCAGCCCAGCCCCAGCCCTGGACCCAGCCCCAGCCCCAGCCCTGCCCCAGCCCAGCCCCAGCCCTGGACCCAGCCCCAGCCCCAGACCTGCCCCAGACCAGCCCCAGGCCTGGACCCAGCCCCAGCCCCAGCCCTGCCCAAGCCAAGCCCCAGCCCTGGCCCCAGCCCAGCCCCACCCTCGGACCGAGCCCAGCCCCAGCCACAGCCCAGCTCCAGCCCTGGACCCAACCCCAGCCCAGCCCCAGCCCCAGCCCTGCCCCCGCCCAGCCCCAGCCTTGGCCCCTGCCTTAGCCCCAGCTCCAGTCCTGCCCCATCCCAGACCCTATCCCCAGCCCTGCCCAAGCCCTGCCCTCATCCCAGCCCCAGCCCCAGCCCAGCCCCAGCCCTGGACCCAGCCACAGCCCCAGCCCAGCCCCAGCCCTGTCCCCAGCCCCAGCCACAGCCCCAGCCACACCCTCGGCACCAGCCCAGCCACAGCCCCAGCCCCAACCTTGGCCCCAGCCCAGCCCCAGTTCCAGCCCTGCCCCAGCCCTGCCCCCAGCCCCGGCCCCAGACACGGCCCCAGACACGGCCCCATCCCTCCCCCAGCCCTACCCCAGCCCAGTCCCAGTCCCAGCCCAGGCCCAGCCCTGCCCCAGCCCCAGCCCCATCCGTTCCCCCAGCCCAGGCCAGCCCCATCCCCAGCCCTGCCCTCAGACCAGGCCCAGCCCCAGCCTGGCCCCACCCACGGCCCCATCCCCGGCCCCAGCCCAGCCCTAGCCCAGCCCTGCACAGCCACAGCCCTAACCCAGCCCTGCCCTCAGCCCTAGCCTCAGCCCCAGCCCTGCCCTAGCCCCGTCTCCAGCCCTGGCCCCAGACTCGGCCCCAGCCCAGCCCCAGCCCTACCCCAGCCCAGTCCCGGTCCCAGCCCAGCCCCAGCACAGCCCTGCCGCAGCCCTATCCCCAGCCCTGCCCCAGCCCCAGCCCCAGGCCCAGCCCCAGCCCCAGCCCCACCCTCGGCCTAAGCCCAGCCCTGCCCTACCCCCGCCCAGCCCAGAACCCAGCCCAGCCTGAGCCCTGGCCCCAGCCCAGCCCCAGTCCCAGCCCTGGCCCCAGCCCCAGCCCCAGCACAGCCCTGCCGCAGCCCCAGCCCCAGCCCCACCCTCAACCCTAGCCCAGCTCTGCCCTCAGCCCCAGCCCCAGCCCTGTCCCAGCCCCAGTCCTGTCCCAGCCCCGGCCCCAGCCCCAGCCCCTGCCCAGCCCCACTCCCATCCCTGCCCCCAGCCCTGCCCCAGCCCCAGCCCCAGCCCCAGCCCCGGCCCCAGCCCCAGCCCCGGCCCCAGCTCTGTCCCAGCCCCAGTCCTGCCCGAGCCCCAGCCACAGCCCCGGCCCCAGCCCTGCCTCAGCCCCAGCCCCAGGCCCAGCCCCGGCCCCAGCCCTGTCCCAGCCCCAGCCCCAGCCTCCAGCCCAGTCCTGCTTCAGCGCCGGCCCCAACCCAGCCCCAGCCCTGCCCTACACTTGGTTCCAGCCCTGACCCCAGCCCTGCCCTCAGCCCAGCCCCAGCCAGGCCCCAGCCCTGTCCGCAGTCCCCACCCCACCCAGCCCCAGCCCCACCCTCAGCCCTAGCCCAGCCCTGCCCTCAGCCCCAGCCCCAGCCCCAGCCCCAACCTCGGCCCCAGCCCAGCCCCAGCCACAGCCCCAGCCCCAGCCCTGCCCCAGCCCAGCCCCAGCCACAACCCAGCCCCAGCCCTGGACCCAGCCCCAGCCCCAGCCACAACCCAGCCCTGCCCCAGCCCTGCCCACAGCCCAGCCCCAGCCCTTCCCCAGCCCCAGCCCTAACCCAGCCCTGCCATCAGCCCCAGACCCAGCCCCAGCCCCAGCCCCGGCCCCAACCTCAGTCCCACCCCTGCTCCCAGCCCCAGCCCCAGGCTCTACTCCAGCCCTACCCCCCGCCCAGCCCCAACCCAGCCCCAGCACTGGCCCCAGCCCCAGCCCCACCCTCGGACCGAGCCCAGCCCCAGCCACAGCCCAGCCCCAGCCCTGGACCCAACCCCAGCCCAGCCCCAGCCCCAGCCCTGCCCCAGCCCAGTCCCGGTCCCAGCCCCCGGCCCCAGACTCTGCCCCAGCCCAGCCCCAGCCCTACCCCAGCCCAGTCCCGGTCCCAGCCCAGCACCAGCACAGCCCTGTCACAACCCTAGCCCCAGCCCCACCCTCAGCCCTAGCCCAGCCCTGCCCTCAGCCCCAGCCCCAGCCCCACCCTCGGCCTAAGCCCAGCCCTGCCCTACCCCCCGCCCAGCCCAGAACCCAGCCCAGACCCAGCCCTGGAACAGACCAGCCCCAGCCCCAGCCCCAGCCCAGCCTCAGCCCTGGCCCCAACCCTGCCCCAGCCCCACCCCTACAATAGCCCTGCCCTCAGCCCAGCCCCAGCCCTGCCCCAGCCCCACCCCTTGCCTAGCCCTGCCCTCAGCCCAGCCCCAGCCCTGCCCCAGCCCCAGCCCTAGCCCAGACCTGCGCGCAGCCCCAGCCCCAGCCCCAGCCCCACGCTCGGCTCCAGCCCAGCCCCAGCCCTAGCCCAGCCCAGCCCTAGCCCAATCCACAACCCTGCCCCCAGCTCAGCCCAGCCCCATCCCCATCCTTGCCCCCAGCCCCAGCCCCATCCCTGCCCCCAGCCCAGCCCTAGCCCAATCCCAATCCCTGCCCCCAGCTCAGCCCAGCCCCATCCTCATCCTTGCCCTCAGCCCCATCCCCATCCTTGCCCCCAGCCCCAGCCCCTGCCCTGCCCCAGCCCTGCACCGAACCCAGCCCCAGACTGGCCCCAGCCCTACACCAGCTCGCGCCCCAGCCCTGTCCCCATCCCCGGCCCCTGCCCCAGCCCCAGCCCTACACCAGCCATGCCCGCAGCCCCAGCACCAGCCCCAGCCTCACCCTCGGCCCCAGCCCAGCCACAGCCCCAGGCCTGCCCCAGCCCCAGCACCAGCCTCAGCCCTGCCCGAGCCCAGCCACAACCCCAGCCACGGCCCAGCCCCAACCCTGCCCCAGCCCCAGCCCCAGGCACGGCCCCAGCCCCAGCCCCAGCCCTGCCCCCAGCCCAGCCCAGCCCCATCCCCATCCTTCCCCTATCCCAGCCCCAGCCCGGCCCCAGCCTCCAGCCCCAGCCCCAGCCCCAGCCCTGCCCCAGCCCTACCCCAGCCCAGTCCCGGTCCCAGCCCAGCACTAAACCTGTTCCAGCCCCAGCCCAGCCCCAGCCCTTCCCCAGCCCCAGCCCCAGGCACGGCCCCAGCTCCAGCCCAGCCCTGCCCCCAGCCCTAGCCCAGCCCTGCCCTCAGTCCAACACCAGCCCCACCCTCAGACCCAGACCAGCCCCAGCCCTAGCCCAGCCCAGCCCCAGCCCTGGACCCAGCCCCAGCCCAGCCCCAGCCCCGCCACAGCCACAGCCCAGCCCCAGCCCTGGCCCCAGCCCTGCCGCAGCCCCTGCCCTGCCCCAGCCCTGCCTCAGCCCCAGCCCAGCCTCCAGCCCCTAGCCCAACCCCAGCCCCAGCCCTGGCCCCATCCTTGGCCCAGCCCCCAACCCAGACTCAGCCCCATCCCTGCCCCCAGACCCAGCCCTGCACCGAACCCAGCCCCAGCACGGCCCCAGCCCTGCCCCAGCCCTGTCCCCAGCCCCGGCCCCTGCCCCAGCCCCAGCCACAGCCCCAGTCCTGCCCCGGCCCAGCCCCAGCCCCAGCTCAGCCTCAGCCCTGGCCCCAGCCCTGCCCCAGCCCCACCCCTAGCATAGCCCTGCCCTCAGCCCAGCCCCAGCCCTGCCCCAGCCCCACCCCTAGCCTAGCTCTGCCCTCAGCCCAGCCCCAGCCCTGCCCCAGCCCCAGCCCTAGCCCAGACGTGCGCCCAGCACCAGCCCCAGCCCCAGCCCCACCCTCGGCCCCAGCCCAGCCCCAGCCCTAGCCCAGCCCAGCCCTAGCCCAATCCCCAACCCTGCCCCCAGCTCAGCCCAGCCCCATCCTCATCCTTGCCCCCAGCCCCATCCCCATCCTTGCCCCCAGCCCCAGCCCCTGCCCTGCCCCAGCCCTGCACCGAACCCAGCCCCAGACCGGCCCCAGCCCTACACCAGCTCGCGCCCCAGCCCTGTCCCCATCCCCGGCCCCTGCCCCAGCCCCAGCCCTACACCAGCCATGCCCGCAGCCCCAGCACCAGCCCCAGCCTCACCCTCGGCCCCAGCCCAGCCACAGCCCCAGCCACGGCCCAGCCCCAACCCTGCCCCAGCCCCAGCCCCAGGCACGGCCCCAGCCCCAGCCCCAGCCCTGCCCCCAGCCCAGCCCAGCCCCATCCCCATCCTTCCCCTATCCCAGCCCCAGCCCGGCCCCAGCCTCCAGCCCCAGCCCCAGCCCCAGCCCTGCCCCAGCCCTACCCCAGCCCAGTCCCGGTCCCAGCCCAGCCCTAAACCTGCTCCAGCCCCAGCCCCAGCCCAGCCCCAGCCCTTCCCCAGCCCCAGCCCGGGTCTTGGCCCCAGCCCAGCGCTGCCCCAGCCCAGCTCTAGCCCAGCCCTGCCCCCAGCCCTAGCCCAGCCCAGCCCTCAGTCCAACACCAGCCCCACCCTCAGACCCAGCCCAACCCCAGCCCTAGCCCAGCCCCGCCCCAGCCCTGGACCCAGCCCCAGCCCAGCCCCCGCCCCTTCCCTGCCCCAGCCCAGCCCCAGCCCCAGCCCCAACCTTGGCCCAAGCCCAACCCCAGTTCCAGCCTTGCCCCAGCCCTGCCCCAGCCACGGCCCCAGCCCCGGACCCAGACTCAGCCCCAGCCCTACCCCAGCCCAGTCCTGGTCCCAGCCCAGACCCAGCCACAGCCCCAGCCCCAGCCCCAGCCCTGCCCCAGCCCAGCCCCAGCCACAACCCAGCCCCAGCCCTGGACCCAGCCCCAGTCGCAGCCCCGGCCCCAGCCCAGACCCTAGTCCAGCCTCAGCCCCGGCTCCAGTCCCCGCCCCAGCCCAGCCGAGCACCAGCCCCAGCCCCACCCTCAGCCCCAGCCACAGCCCAACCCCAGCCCCGGCCGCAGCCCAGCCCTAGCCCAGCCCTGCCACATCCCCCGCCCCATCCCTGCCCCAGCCCAGCCCCAGCCGCAGCCCAGCACAGCCCCAGCCCCGGCCCCAGCCCAGCCCTAGCCCAGCCCTGCCCCAGCCCAGCCCCAGCCACAACCCAGCCCCAGCCCTGGACCCAGCCCCAGTCGCAGCCCCGGCCCCAGCCCAGACCCTAGTCCAGCCTCAGCCCCGGCTCCAGTCCCCGCCCCAGCCCAGCCGAGCACCAGCCCCAGCCCCACCCTCAGCCCCAGCCACAGCCCAACCCCAGCCCCGGCCGCAGCCCAGCCCTAGCCCAGCCCTGCCACATCCCCCGCCCCATCCCTGCCCCAGCCCAGCCCCAGCCCCAGCCCAGCCCCAGCCACAGCCCAGCCCCAGCCCTAGACCCAGCCCCAGCTCTGCCCCAGCTCCAGCGCTGCCCCAGCCCAGACCGAGCCAGAGCCCCAGCCCCAGCCCCAGCCCCAACCCAGCCCCTTCCACAACCCAGCCCCAGCCCTGCCCCCGCCCTGCCGTCAGCCCAGCCCCAGCCCTTCCCCAGCCCCAGCCCTAGCTCAGGCCTGCCCTCAGCCCCAGCCCCAGCCCAGCCACAGCCACAGCCCAGCCCCAGCCCTGGACCCAGCCCTAGCCCAGCCCCAGCCCCAGCCCTGCCCCAGCCCCAGCCCCAGCCCCAGCCCTGTCCCAGCCCCAGCCCAGCCATAGACTTGGTTCCCGCCCCACCCCCAGCCCAGAACCCAGCCCAGCCTCAGCCCGGGCCGCAGCCCTGCCCCAGCCCCAGACCTAGCCCAGCCCTGCCCTCAGCCCAGGCCCAGCCCAGCCCACAGCCCAGCCCCACCCACGGCCCCAGCACCGGCCCCAGCCCAGCCCTAGCACAGCCCTGCCCCAGCCCTCACCCCATCCCTGCCCCAGCCCAGCCCCAGCGCCGGCCCCATCCCAGCCCTAGCCCAGCCCTGCCCCAGCCCCCGCCCCATCCCTGCCCCAGCCCAGCCCCAGCCCCAGCCCAGCACAGCCCCAGCCCCAGCCCAACCCCAGCCCTGGACCCAGCCCCAGCCCTGCCCCAGCCCAGCCCCAGCCACAGCCGCAGCGCCAGCCCTGGACCCAGCCCCAGCCCAGCCCCAGCCACAGCCCAGCGCCAGCCCTGGACCCAGCCCCAGCTCAGCCCCAGACCCAGCCCTGCCCCAGCCCAGCCCCAGCCACAACCCAGCCCCAGCCCTGGACCCAGCCCCAGTCGCAGCCCCGGCCCCTGCCCAGACCCTAGCCCAGCCTCAGCCCCGGCTCCAGTCCCCGCCCCAGCCCAGCCCTGCTCCCAGCCCCGGCCCCAGCCCCGGCTCCAGTCCCCGCCCCAGCCCTGCCCAGCACCAGCCCCAGCCCCAGCCCCACCCTCGGCCCCAGCCACAGCCCAACCCCAGCCCTGGACCCAGCCCCAGCCCTGCCCCAGCCCAGCCCGAGCCACAACCCAGCCCCAGCCCTGGACCCAGCCCCAGCCCCAGCCCAGCCCTGCCCCAGCCCTGCCCACAGCCCAGCCCCAGCCCTGCCCCAGCCCCAGTCCTGCCCTCATCCTAGCCCCAGCCCCAGCCCCAGCCCCAGCCCTGCCCCAGCCCTGTCCCCAGCCCCACCCTCGGTCCCAGCCCAGCCCCAGCCCCAGCCCCGGCCCCAACCTCAGTCCCAGCCCTGCTCCCAGCCCCGACCCCAGCCCCAGCCCTAGCTCTACCCCAGCCCTCCCCCAGCCACGGGCCCAGCCCTGCTCCAGGCCCAGCCCAGAACCCAGTCCAGGCCCAACCTCAGCTCCAGTCCTGCCCCAGCCCTGGCCCCAGCCCTAGCCCCAGCCCTGCTCAAGACTTGGTTACAGCCCCAGCCCCAGCCCTGTCCCAGCCCAGCCTCAGCCCCGGCCCCAGCCCTTCCCCAGCCCCAGTCCTAGACCAGCCCTGCCCTCAGCCCCAGCCACAGCCCAGCCCCAGCCCTGGACCCAGCCCCAGCTCAGCCCCAGACCGCAGCCCAGCCCCACCCACGGCCCCATCCCCGGCCCCAGCCCAGCCCTAGCCCCGCCCTGCACATCCACAGCCCTAACCCAGCCCTGCTCTTAGCCCAGCCCCAGCCCTGTCCCAGCCTCGGGCCCAGCCCTGTCCCAGGCCCAGCCCAGACCCTAGCCCAGCCTCAGCCCCGGCCCCAGCCCTGCCACAGCCCCAGCCCTGCCCCAGCCCTGCATCAGCCCCAGCCCAGCCTCCAGCCCCTAGCCCAGCCCCAGCCCCAGCCCTGGCCCCATCCTTGGCCCAGCCCCAAACCCAGACTCAGCCCCATCCCTGCCCCCAGCCCCAGCCGTGCAACGAACCCAGCCCCAGCCCGGCCCCAGCCCTGCCCCAGCTCTGGCCCCAGCCCTGTCCCCAGCCCCTTCCCTGCCCCAGCCCTACCCCAGCCCAGTCTCAGTCCCAGCCCAGCCCCAGCCCTGCCCCAGCCCAGCCACAGCCACAGCCCCAGCCCCACCCATGGCCCCAGCTCAGCCCCAGCCCCAGCCCCAGCCCCAACCTCAGTCCCAGCCCTGCTCCTAGCCCCGACCACAGCCCCAGCCCGTGCCCAGCCCTACTCCCAACCCAGCCCCACCCTCGGCCCCAGCCCAGCCCCAGCCCTGGACCCAGCCCAGCCCTGGCCCCAGCCCAGCCCCAGCCCTGGACCCAGCCCCAGCCCTAACCCAGCCCCAGCTCCAGCCCCAGTCCAGCCCTAGCCCAGCCCTGCCCCAGCCCCCGCCCCATCCCTGCCCCAGCCCAGCCCCAGCCCTAGACCCAGCCCCAGCCCAGCCCCAGCCACAGCCCAGCCCCAGCCCTGGACCCAGCCCCAGCTCAGCCCCAGCCCCAGCCCTGCCGCAGCCCAGACCCAGCCACAGCCCCAGCCCCAGCCCTGCCCCAGCCCAGCCCCTGCCACAACAAAGCCCCAACCCTTCCCCAGCCCCAGACCTAGCCCAGGCCTGCCCTCAGCCCCAGCCCCAGCCCAGCCCCAGCCCTGGACCCAGCCCTAGGCCAGCCCCAGCCCCAGCCCTGCCCCAGCCCCAGCCCCAGCCCAAGCCCTGCCCCAGCCCCAGACCTAGCCCAGCCCTGCCCTCAGCCCAGGCCCAGCCCAGCCCACAGCCCAGCCCCACCCACGGCCCCAGCACCGGCCCCAGCCCAGCCCTAGCGCAGCCCTGCCCCAGCCCTCGCCCCATCCCTGCCCCAGGCCAGCCCCAGCCCCGGCCCCATCCCATCCCTAGCCCAGCCCTGCCCCAGCCCCCGCCCCATCCCTGCCCCAGCCCAGCCCCAGCCCTGGCCCAGCCCAGCCCCCAGCCCAGCCCCACGCGCGGCCCCAGCCCCGGCCCCAGCCCAGCCCCCGCCCTGCCCCAGCCCCAGCCCTGCACCGAACCCAGCAGCAGCCCCGGCCCCTACCCCAGCCCCAGCCCTAGCCCAGCCCTGCCCTCAGCCCCAGCCCCAGCCCCAGCCCCAGCCCAGCCCCTGCCCTGGACCCAGCCCCAGCCCAGCGCCTGCCACAGCCCTGCCCCAGCCCAGCCCCAGCCACATCCCAGCCCAAGCCCTGGACCCAGCCCCAGTCCCAGCCCCGCCCCCAGCCCAGACCCTAGCCCAACCTCAGCCCCGGCTCCAGTGCCCGCCCCAGCCCAGTCCTGCTCCCAGCCCTGTCCCCAGCCCCGGCCCCTGCCTCAGCCCCTGCCCTGCCCCACCCCGCCCCAGCCCCAGCCCAGCCCCTGCCCTGGACCCAGCCCCAGCCCAGCCCCAGCCCCTGCCCTGCCCCAGCCCAGCCCCGGCCCCAGCCCAGCCCCACTCCCATCCCTGACCCCAGCCCTGCCCCAGCCCCAGCCCCAGCCCTGTCCCAGCCCCAGCCCCAGCCCAGCCATAGACTTGGTTCCCGCCCCAGCCCCAGCCCAGAACCCAGCCCAACCTCAGCCCCGGCCGCAGCCCTGCCCCAGCCCCAGACCTAGCCCAGCCCTGCCCTCAGCCCAGCCCCAGCCCTAGCCCAGCCCTGCCCCCAGCCCTAGCCCAGCCCAGCCCTCAGTCCAACACCAGCCCCACCCTCAGACCCAGCCCAACCCCAGCCCTAGCCCAGCCCCGCCCCAGCCCTGGACCCAGCCCCAGCCCAGCCCCCGCCCCTTCCCTGCCCCAGCCCAGCCCCAGCCCCAGCCCCAACCTTGGCCCAAGCCCAACCCCAGTTCCAGCCTTGCCCCAGCCCTGCCCCAGCCACGGCCCCAGCCCCGGACCCAGACTCAGCCCCAGCCCTACCCCAGCCCAGTCCTGGTCCCAGCCCAGACCCAGCCACAGCCCCAGCCCCAGCCCCAGCCCTGCCCCAGCCCAGCCCCAGCCACAACCCAGCCCCAGCCCTGGACCCAGCCCCAGTCGCAGCCCCGGCCCCAGCCCAGACCCTAGTCCAGCCTCAGCCCCGGCTCCAGTCCCCGCCCCAGCCCAGCCGAGCACCAGCCCCAGCCCCACCCTCGGCCCCAGCCACAGCCCAACCCCAGCCCCGGCCCCAGCCCAGCCCTAGCCCAGCCCTGCCACATCCCTGCCCCAGCCCAGCCCCAGCCGCAGCCCAGCACAGCCCCAGCCCCGGCCCCAGCCCAGCCCTAGCCCAGCCCTGCCCCAGCCCCCGCCCCATCCCTGCCCCAGTCCAGCCCCAGCCCCAGCCCAGCCCCAGCCACAGCCCAGCCCCAGCCCTAGACCCAGCCCCAGCTCAGCCCCAGCCCCAGCGCTGCCCCAGCCCAGACCGAGCCAGAGCCCCAGCCCCAGCCCCAGCCCCAACCCAGCCCCTTCCACAACCCAGCCCCAGCCCTGCCCCCGCCCTGCCGTCAGCCCAGCCCCAGCCCTTCCCCAGCCCCAGCCCTAGCTCAGGCCTGCCCTCAGCCCCAGCCCCAGCCCAGCCACAGCCACAGCCCAGCCCCAGCCCTGGACCCAGCCCTAGCCCAGCCCCAGCCCCAGCCCTGCCCCAGCCCCAGCCCCAGCCCCAGCCCTGTCCCAGCCCCAGCCCAGCCATAGACTTGGTTCCCGCCCCACCCCCAGCCCAGAACCCAGCCCAGCCTCAGCCCGGGCCGCAGCCCTGCCCCAGCCCCAGACCTAGCCCAGCCCTGCCCTCAGCCCAGGCCCAGCCCAGCCCACAGCCCAGCCCCACCCACGCCCCCAGCACCGGCCCCAGCCCAGCCCTAGCACAGCCCTGCCCCAGCCCTCGCCTCATCCGTGCCCCAGCCCAGCCCCAGCGCCGGCCCCATCCCAGCCCTAGCCCAGCCCTGCCCCAGCCCCCGCCCCATCCCTGCCCCAGCCCAGCCCCAGCCCCAGCCCAGCACAGCCCCAGCCCCAGCCCAACCCCAGCCCTGGACCCAGCCCCAGCCCTGCCCCAGCCCAGCCCCAACCACAGCCGCAGCGCCAGCCCTGGACCCAGCCCCAGCCCAGCCCCAGCCACAGCCCAGCGCCAGCCCTGGACCCAGCCCCAGCTCAGCCCCAGACCCAGCCCTGCCCCAGCCCAGCCCCAGCCACAACCCAGCCCCAGCCCTGGACCCAGCCCCAGTCGCAGCCCCGGCCCCTGCCCAGACCCTAGCCCAGCCTCAGCCCCGGCTCCAGTCCCCGCCCCAGCCCAGCCCTGCTCCCAGCCCCGGCCCCAGCCCCGGCTCCAGTCCCCGCCCCAGCCCTGCCCAGCACCAGCCCCAGCCCCAGCCCCACCCTCGGCCCCAGCCACAGCCCAACCCCAGCCCTGGACCCAGCCCCAGCCCTGCCCCAGCCCAGCCCGAGCCACAACCCAGCCCCAGCCCTGGACCCAGCCCCAGCCCCAGCCCAGCCCTGCCCCAGCCCTGCCCACAGCCCAGCCCCATCCCTGCCCCAGCCCCAGTCCTGCCCTCATCCTAGCCCCAGCCCCAGCCCCAGCCCCAGCCCTGCCCCAGCCCTGTCCCCAGCCCCACCCTCGGTCCCAGCCCAGCCCCAGCCCCAGCCCCGGCCCCAACCTCAGTCCCAGCCCTGCTCCCAGCCCCGACCCCAGCCCCAGCCCTAGCTCTACCCCAGCCCTCCCCCAGCCACGGGCCCAGCCCTGCTCCAGGCCCAGCCCAGAACCCAGTCCAGGCCCAACCTCAGCTCCAGTCCTGCCCCAGCCCTGGCCCCAGCCCTAGCCCCAGCCCTGCTCAAGACTTGGTTACAGCCCCAGCCCCAGCCCTGTCCCAGCCCAGCCTCAGACCCGGCCCCAGCCCTTCCCCAGCCCCAGTCCTAGACCAGCCCTGCCCTCAGCCCCAGCCACAGCCCAGCCCCAGCCCTGGACCCAGCCCCAGCTCAGCCCCAGACCGCAGCCCAGCCCCACCCACGGCCCCATCCCCGGCCCCAGCCCAGCCCTAGCCCCGCCCTGCACATCCACAGCCCTAACCCAGCCCTGCTCTTAGCCCAGCCCCAGCCCTGTCCCAGCCTCGGGCCCAGCCCTGTCCCAGGCCCAGCCCAGACCCTAGCCCAGCCTCAGCCCCGGCCCCAGCCCTGCCACAGCCCCAGCCCTGCCCCAGCCCTGCATCAGCCCCAGCCCAGCCTCCAGCCCCTAGCCCAGCCCCAGCCCCAGCCCTGGCCCCATCCTTGGCCCAGCCCCAAACCCAGACTCAGCCCCCATCCCTGCCCCCAGCCCCAGCCGTGCAACGAACCCAGCCCCCAGCCCGGCCCCAGCCCTGCCCCAGCTCTGGCCCCAGCCCTTGTCCCCCAGCCCCTTCCCTGCCCCAGCCTACCCCAGCCCAGTCTCAGTCCCAGCCCAGGCCCCAGCCCTGCCCCCAGCCCAGCCACAGCCACAGCCCCAGCCCCACCCATGGCCCCAGCTCAGCCCCAGCCCCAGCCCCAGCCCCAACCTCAGTCCCAGCCCTGCTCCTAGCCCCGACCACAGCCCCAGCCCGTGCCCAGCCCTACTCCCAACCCAGCCCCACCCTCGGCCCCAGCCCAGCCCCCAGCCCTGGACCCAGCCCAGCCCTGGCCCCAGCCCAGCCCCAGCCCTGGGACCCAGCCCCAGCCCTAACCCAGCCCCAGCTCCAGCCCCAGTCCAGCCCTAGCCCAGCCCTGCCCCAGCCCCCCGCCCCATCCCTGCCCCAGCCCAGCCCCAGCCTAGACCCAGCCCCAGCCCAGCCCCAGCCACAGCCCAGCCCCAGCCCTGGACCCAGCCCCAGCTCAGCCCCAGCCCCAGCCCTGCCCCAGCCCAGACCCAGCCACAGCCCCAGCCCCAGCCCTGCCCCAGCCCAGCCCCTGCCACAACAAAGCCCCAACCCTTCCCCAGCCCCAGACCTAGCCCAGGCCTGCCCTCAGCCCCAGCCCAGCCCCAGCCCTGGACCCAGCCCTAGGCCAGCCCCAGCCCCAGCCCTGCCCCCCAGCCCCAGCCCCAGCCCAAGCCCTGCCCCAGCCCCAGACCTAGCCCAGCCCTGCCCTCAGCCCAGGCCCAGCCCAGCCCACAGCCCAGCCCCACCCACGGCCCCAGCACCGGCCCCAAGCCCAGCCCTAGCGCAGCCCTGCCCCAGCCCTCGCCCCATCCCTGCCCCAGGCCAGCCCCAGCCCCGGCCCCATCCCATCCCTAGCCCAGCCCAGCCCCAGCCCTGGCCCAGCCCAGCCCCCAGCCCAGCCCCACGCGCGGGGCCCCAGCCCCGGCCCCTAGCCCAGCCCCCGCCCTGCCCCAGCCCCAGCCCTGCACCGAACCCAGCAGCAGCCCCGGCCCCTACCCCAGCCCCAGCCCTAGCCCAGCCCTGCCCTCAGCCCCAGCCCCAGCCCCAGCCCCAGCCCAGCCCCTGCCCTGGACCCAGCCCCAGCCCAGCGCCTGCCACAGCCCTGCCCCAGCCCAGCCCCAGCCACATCCCAGCCCAAGCCCTGGACCCAGCCCCAGTCCCAGCCCCGCCCCCCAGCCCAGACCCTAGCCCAACCTCAGCCCCGGCTCCAGTGCCCAGCCCCCAGCCCAGTCCTGCTCCCAGCCCTGTCCCCAGCCCCGGCCCCTGCCTCAGCCCCTGCCCTGCCCCCACCCCGCCCCAGCCCCAGCCCAGCCCCTGCCCTGGACCCAGCCCCAGCCCAGCCCCAGCCCCTGCCCTGCCCCAGCCCAGCCCCGGCCCCAGCCCAGCCCCACTCCCATCCCTGACCCCAGCCCTGCCCCAGCCCCAGCCCCAGCCCCTGTCCCAGCCCCAGCCCCAGCCCAGCCATAGACTTGGTTCCCGCCCCAGCCCCAGCCCAGAACCCAGCCCAACCTCAGCCCCGGCCGCAGCCCTGCCCCAGCCCCAAGACCTAGCCCAGCCCTGCCCTCAGCCCAGCCCCAGCCCTAGCCCAGCCCTGCCCTCAGCCCATGCCCAGCCCAGCCCCCGGCCCAGCCCCACCCACGGCCCCAGCCCCAGCCCTGCCCCAGCCCAGCCCCAGCCACAGCCCAGCCCCAGCCCTGGACCAGCCCCAGCTCAGCCCCAGCCCCAGCCCTGCCCCAGCCCAGCCCAGCACCAGCCCCGGCCCCAGCCCTGCCGCAACCCCAGCCCCAGCCCTACCCTCGGCTCCAGCCACAGCCCAACCCCAGCCCTGGACCCAGCCCCAGCCCTGCCCCAGCCCTGGACTAAGCCCCAGCCACAGCCCCGGCCCCAGCCCAGCCCTAGCCCAGCCCTGCCCCAGCCCCAGCCACAGCCCAGCCCCAGCCCGAGCCCCCCCCCGGCCCCAGCCAAAGGCCCATCCTCCAGCCTAGTCCTGCCCCAGCCCCGTCCCCAACCTCAGTCCCAGCCCTGCTCCCAGCCCCCCTGGTCCCAGCTCCGGCTCCAACCCTACCCCAGCCCTGCCCTCAGCCCCAGCCCCAGCCCCAGCCCTGCACCGGCCCAGCCCCAGCCCCAGCCCAGCCCCAGCCCTGCCCCAGCCCAGACCCAGCCACAGCCCCAGCCCCAGCCCTGCCCCAGCCCAGCCCCTGCCCACAACAAAGCCCAACCCTTCCCCAGCCCCAGACCTAGCCCAGGCCTGCCCTCAGCCCCAGCCCAGCCCCAGCCCTGGACCCAGCCCTAGGCCAGCCCCAGCCCCAGCCCTGCCCCAGCCCCAGCCCCAGCCCAAGCCCTGCCCCAAGCCCCAGACCTAGCCCAGCCCTGCCCTCAGCCCAGGCCCAGCCCAGCCCACAGCCCAGCCCCACCCACGGCCCCAGCACCGGCCCCAGCCCAGCCCTAGCGCAGCCCTGCCCCAGCCCTCGCCCCATCCCTGCCCCAGGCCAGCCCCAGCCCCGGGCCCCATCCCATCCCTAGCCCAGCCCAGCCCCAGCCCTGGCCCAGCCCAGCCCCCAGCCCAGCCCCACGCGCGGCCCCAGCCCCGGGCCCCAGCCCAGCCCCCGCCCTGCCCCAGCCCCAGCCCTGCACCGAACCCAGCAGCAGCCCCGGCCCCCTACCCCAGCCCCAGCCCTAGCCCAGCCCTGCCCTCATCCCCAGCCCCAGCCCCAGCCCCAGCCCAGCCCCTGCCCTGGACCCAGCCCCCAGCCCAGCGCCTGCCACAGCCCTGCCCCAGCCCAGCCCCAGCCACATCCCAGCCCAAGCCCTGGACCCAGCCCCAGTCCCAGCCCCGCCCCCAGCCCAGACCCTAGCCCAACCTCAGCCCCGGCTCCAGTGCCCGCCCCAGCCCAGTCCTGCTCCCAGCCCTGTCCCCAGCCCCGGCCCCTGCCTCAGCCCCTGCCCTGCCCCACCCCGCCCAGCCCCAGCCCAGCCCCTGCCCTGGACCCAGCCCCAGCCCAGCCCCAGCCCCTGCCCTGCCCCAGCCCAGCCCCGGCCCCAGCCCAGCCCCACTCCCATCCCTGACCCCAGCCCTGCCCCAGCCCCAGCCCCAGCCCTGTCCCAGCCCCAGCCCCAGCCCAGCCATAGACTTGGTTCCCGCCCCAGCCCCCAGCCCAGAACCCAGCCCAACCTCAGCCCCGGCCGCAGCCCTGCCCCAGCCCCAGACCTAGCCCAGCCCTGCCCTCAGCCCAGCCCCAGCCCTAGCCCAGCCCTGCCCTCAGCCCATGCCCAGCCCAGCCCCCGGCCCAGCCCCACCCACGGCCCCAGCCCCAGCCCTGCCCCAGCCCAGCCCCAGCCACAGCCCAGCCCCAGCCCTGGACCAGCCCCAGCTCAGCCCCCAGCCCCAGCCCTGCCCCAGCCCAGCCCAGCACCAGCCCCCGGCCCCAGCCCTGCCGCAACCCCAGCCCCAGCCCTACCCTCGGCTCCAGCCACAGCCCAACCCCAGCCCTGGACCCAGCCCCAGCCCTGCCCCAGCCCTAGACTAAGCCCCAGCCACAGCCCCGGCCCCAGCCCAGCCCTAGCCCAGCCCTGCCCCAGCCCCAGCCACAGCCCAGCCCCAGCCCGAGCCCCCCCCCGGCCCCAGCCAAAGGCCCAGCCTCCAGCCTAGTCCTGCCCCAGCCCCGTCCCCAAACCTCAGCCCCAGCCCTACCCCAGCCCTGCCCTCAGCCCCAGCCCCAGCCCCCAGCCCTGCACCGGCCCAGCCCCAGCCCCAGCCCAGCCCCTGCCCTGGACCCAGCCCCAGCCCAGCCCCTGCCACAGCCCTGCCCCAGCCCAGCCCCAGCCACATCCCAGCCCAAGACCTGGACCCAGCCCCAGTCGCAGCCCCGGCCCCAGCCCAGACCCTAGCCCAACCTCAGCCCCGGCTCCAGTGCCCGCCCCAGCCCAGCCCTGCTCCCAGCCCTGTCCCTAGCCCCGGCCCCTGCCCCAGCCCCAGCCGTGCCCCGGCCCAGCCCCAGCCCCAGCCCAGCCCCTGCCCTGTACCCAGCCCCAGCCCAGCCCCAGACCCTGCCTGCCCCAGCCCAGCCCCGGCCCCAGCCCAGCCCCACTCCCATCCCTGACCCCAGCCCTGCCCCAGCCCCAGCCCCCAGCCCTGTCCCAGCCCCAGCCCCAGCCCAGCCATAGACTTGGTTCCCGCCCCAGCCCCAGCCCAGAACCCAGCCCAACCTCAGCCCCGGCCGCAGCCCTGCCCCAGCCCCAGACCTAGCCCAGCCCTGCCCTCAGCCCCAGCCCCAGCCCTAGCCCAGCCCTGCCCCCAGCCCTAGCCCAGCCCAGCCCTCAGTCCAACACCAGCCCCACCCTCAGACCCAGCCCAACCCCAGCCCTAGCCCAGCCCCGCCCCAGCCCTGGACCCAGCCCCAGCCCAGCCCCCGCCCCTTCCCTGCCCCAGCCCAGCCCCAGCCCCAGCCCCAACCTTGGCCCAAGCCCAACCCCAGTTCCAGCCTTGCCCCAGCCCTGCCCCAGCCACGGCCCCAGCCCCGGACCCAGACTCAGCCCCAGCCCTACCCCAGCCCAGTCCTGGTCCCAGCCCAGACCCAGCCACAGCCCCAGCCCCAGCCCCAGCCCTGCCCCAGCCCAGCCCCAGCCACAACCCAGCCCCAGCCCTGGACCCAGCCCCAGTCGCAGCCCCGGCCCCAGCCCAGACCCTAGTCCAGCCTCAGCCCCCGGCTCCAGTCCCCGCCCCAGCCCAGCCGAGCACCAGCCCCAGCCCCACCCCTCGGCCCCAGCCACAGCCCAACCCCAGCCCCGGCCCCAGCCCAGCCCTAGCCCAGCCCTGCCACATCCCTGCCCCAGCCCAGCCCCAGCCGCAGCCCAGCACAGCCCCAGCCCCCGGCCCCAGCCCAGCCCTAGCCCAGCCCTGCCCCAGCCCCCGCCCCATCCCTGCCCCAGTCCAGCCCCAGCCCCAGCCCAGCCCCAGCCACAGCCCAGCCCCAGCCCTAGACCCAGCCCCAGCTCAGCCCCAGCCCCAGCGCTGCCCCAGCCCAGACCGAGCCAGAGCCCCAGCCCCAGCCCCAGCCCCCAACCCAGCCCCTTCCACAACCCAGCCCCAGCCCTGCCCCCGCCCTGCCGTCAGCCCAGCCCCAGCCCTTCCCCAGCCCCAGCCCTAGCTCAGGCCTGCCCTCAGCCCCAGCCCCAGCCCAGCCACCAGCCACAGCCCAGCCCCAGCCCTGGACCCAGCCCTAGCCCAGCCCCAGCCCCAGCCCTGCCCCAGCCCCAGCCCCAGCCCCCAGCCCTGTCCCAGCCCCAGCCCAGCCATAGACTTGGTTCCCGCCCCACCCCCCCAGCCCAGAACCCAGCCCAGCCTCAGCCCGGGCCGCAGCCCTGCCCCAGCCCCAGACCTAGCCCAGCCCTGCCCTCAGCCCAGGCCCAGCCCAGCCCACAGCCCAGCCCCACCCACGCCCCCAGCACCGGCCCCAGCCCAGCCCTAGCACAGCCCTGCCCCAGCCCTCGCCCATCCGTGCCCCAGCCCAGCCCCAGCGCCGGCCCCATCCCAGCCCTAGCCCAGCCCTGCCCCAGCCCCCGCCCCATCCCTCCCTGCCCAGCCCAGCCCCAGCCCCAGCCCAGCACAGCCCCAGCCCCAGCCCAACCCCAGCTCTGGACCCAGCCCCAGCCCTGCCCCAGCCCAGCCCCAACCACAGCCGCAGCGCCAGCCCTGGACCCAGCCCCAGCCCAGCCCCAGCCACAGCCCAGCGCCAGCCCTTGACCCAGCCCCAGCTCAGCCCCAGACCCAGCCCTGCCCCAGCCCAGCCCCAGCCACAACCCAGCCCCAGCCCTGGACCCAGCCCCAGTCGCAGCCCCGGCCCCTGCCCAGACCCTAGCCCAGCCTCAGCCCCGGCTCCAGTCCCCGCCCCAGCCCAGCCCTGCTCCCAGCCCCGGCCCCAGCCCCGGCTCCAGTCCCCGCCCCAGCCCTGCCCAAGCACCAGCCCCAGCCCCAGCCCCACCCTCGGCCCCAGCCACAGCCCAACCCCATGCCCTGGACCCAGCCCCAGCCCTGCCCCAGCCCAGCCCGAGCCACAAACCCAGCCCCCAGCCCTGGACCCAGCCCCAGCCCCAGCCCAGCCCTGCCCCAGCCCTGCCCACAGCCCAGCCCCCATCCCTGCCCCAGCCCCAGTCCTGCCCTCATCCTAGCCCCAGCCCCAGCCCCAGCCCCAGCCCTGCCCCAGCCCTGTCCCCAGCCCCACCCTCGGTCCCAGCCCAGCCCCAGCCCCAGCCCCCGGCCCCAACCTCAGTCCCAGCCCTGCTCCCAGCCCCGACCCCAGCCCCAGCCCTAGCTCTACCCCCAGCCCTCCCCCAGCCACGGGCCCAGCCCTGCTCCAGGCCCAGCCCAGAACCCAGTCCAGGCCCAACCTCAGCTCCAGTCCTGCCCCAGCCCTGGCCCCAGCCCTAAGCCCCAGCCCTGCTCAAGACTTGGTTACAGCCCCAGCCCCAGCCCTGTCCCAGCCCAGCCTCAGACCCGGCCCAGCCCTTCCCCAGCCCCCAGTCCTAGACCAGCCCTGCCCTCAGCCCCAGCCACAGCCCAGCCCCAGCCCTGGACCCAGCCCCAGCTCAGCCCCAGACCGCAGCCCAGCCCACCCACGGCCCCCATCCCCGGCCCCAGCCCAGCCCTAGCCCCGCCCTGCACATCCACAGCCCTAACCCAGCCCTGCTCTTAGCCCAGCCCCAGCCCTGTCCCAGCCTCGGGCCCAGCCCTGTCCCAGGCCCAGCCCAGACCCCTAGCCCAGCCTCAGCCCCGGCCCCAGCCCTGCCACAGCCCCAGCCCTGCCCCAGCCCTGCATCAGCCCCAGCCCAGCCTCCAGCCCCTAGCCCAGCCCCAGCCCCAGCCCTGGCCCCATCCTTGGCCCAGCCCCAAACCCAGACTCAGCCCCATCCCTGCCCCCAGCCCCAGCCGTGCAACGAACCCAGCCCCAGCCCGGCCCCAGCCCTGCCCCAGCTCTGGCCCCAGCCCTGTCCCCCAGCCCCTTCCCTGCCCCAGCCCTACCCCAGCCCAGTCTCAGTCCCAGCCCAGCCCCAGCCCTGCCCCAGCCCAGCCACCAGCCACAGCCCCCCAGCCCCACCCATGGCCCCAGCTCAGCCCCAGCCCCAGCCCCAGCCCCAACCTCAGTCCCAGCCCTGCTCCTAGCCCCGACCACAGCCCCAGCCCGTGCCCAGCCCTACTCCCAACCCAGCCCCACCCTCGGCCCCAGCCCAGCCCCAGCCCCTGGACCCAGCCCAGCCCTGGCCCCAGCCCAGCCCCAGCCCTGGACCCAGCCCCAGCCCTAACCCAGCCCCCAGCTCCAGCCCCAGTCCAGCCCTAGCCCAGCCCTGCCCCAGCCCCCGCCCCATCCCTGCCCCAGCCCAGCCCCAGCCCTAGACCCAGCCCCAGCCCAGCCCCAGCCACAGCCCAGCCCCAGCCCTGGACCCAGCCCCAGCTCAGCCCCAGCCCCAGCCCTGCCGCAGCCCAGACCCAGCCACAGCCCCAGCCCCAGCCCTGCCCCAGCCCAGCCCCTGCCACAACAAAGCCCCAACCCTTCCCCAGCCCCAGACCTAGCCCAGGCCTGCCCTCAGCCCCAGCCCCAGCCCAGCCCCAGCCCTGGACCCAGCCCTAGGCCAGCCCCAGCCACAGGCCCTGCCCAGCCCCAGCCCCAGCCCAAGCCCTGCCCCAGCCCCAGACCTAGCCCAGCCCTGCCCTCAGCCCAGGCCCAGCCCAGCCCACAGCCCAGCCCCACCCACGGCCCCCAGCACCGGCCCCAGCCCAGCCCTAGCGCAGCCCCTGCCCCCAGCCCTCGCCCCATCCTGCCCCAGGCCAGCCCCAGCCCCGGCCCCATCCATCCTAGCCCAGCCCAGCCCAGCCCTGGCCCAGCCCAGCCCCCAGCCCAGCCCCACGCGCGGCCCCAGCCCCCGGCCCCAGCCCAGCCCCCGCCCTGCCCCAGCCCCAGCCCTGCACCGAACCCAGCAGCAGCCCCGGCCCCTACCCCAGCCCCAGCCCTAGCCCAGCCCTGCCCTCAGCCCCAGCCCCAGCCCCAGCCCCAGCCCAGCCCCTGCCCTGGACCCAGCCCCCAGCCCAGCGCCTGCCACAGCCCTGCCCCAGCCCAGCCCCAGCCACATCCCAGCCCAAGCCCTGGACCCAGCCCCAGTCCCAGCCCCGCCCCAGCCCAGACCCTAGCCCAACCTCAGCCCCGGCTCCAGTGCCCGCCCCAGCCCAGTCCTGCTCCCAGCCCTGTCCCCAGCCCCGGCCCCTGCCTCAGCCCCTGCCCTGCCCCACCCCGCCCCAGCCCCAGCCCAGCCCCTGCCCTGGACCCAGCCCCAGCCCAGCCCCAGCCCCTGCCCTGCCCCAGCCCAGCCCCGGCCCCAGCCCAGCCCCACTCCCATCCCTGACCCCAGCCCTGCCCCAGCCCAGCCCCAGCCCTGTCCCAGCCCCAGCCCCAGCCCAGCCATAGACTTGGTTCCCGCCCCAGCCCCAGCCCAGAACCCAGCCCAACCTCAGCCCCGGCCGCAGCCCTGCCCCAGCCCCAGACCTAGCCCAGCCCTGCCCTCAGCCCAGCCCCAGCCCTAGCCCAGCCCTGCCCTCAGCCCATGCCCAGCCCAGCCCCCGGCCCAGCCCCACCCACGGCCCCAGCCCCCAGCCCTGCCCCAGCCCAGCCCCAGCCACAGCCCAGCCCCAGCCCTGGACCAGCCCCAGCTCAGCCCCAGCCCCAGCCCCTGCCCCAGCCCAGCCCAGCACCAGCCCCGGCCCCAGCCCTGCCGCAACCCCAGCCCCAGCCCTACCCTCGGCTCCAGGCCACAGCCCAACCCCAGCCCTGGACCCAGCCCCAGCCCTGCCCCAGCCCTGGACTAAGCCCCAGCCACAGCCCCGGCCCCAGCCCAGCCCTAGCCCAGCCCTGCCCCAGCCCCAGCCACAGCCCAGCCCCAGCCCGAGCCCCCCCCCCGGCCCCAGCCAAAGGCCCATCCTCCAGCCTAGTCCCTGCCCCAGCCCCGTCCCCAACCTCAGTCCCAGCCCTGCTCCAGCCCTGGTCCCAGCTCCGGCCTCCAACCCTACCCCAGCCCTGCCCTCAGCCCCAGCCCCAGCCCCAGCCCTGCACCGGCCCAGCCCCAGCCCCCAGCCCAGCCCCTGCCCTGCCCCAGCCCAGACCCAGCCACAGCCCCAGCCCCAGCCCTGCCCCAGCCCAGCCCCTGCCACAACAAAAGCCCCAACCCTTCCCCAGCCCCAGACCTAGCCCAGGCCTGCCCTCAGCCCCCAGCCCAGCCCCAGCCCTGGACCCAGCCCTAGGCCAGCCCCAGCCCCAGCCCTGCCCCAGCCCCAGCCCCAGCCCAAGCCCTGCCCCAGCCCCAGACCTAGCCCAGCCCTGCCCTCAGCCCAGGCCCAGCCCAGCCCACAGCCCAGCCCCACCCACGGCCCCAGCACCGGCCCCAGCCCAGCCCTAGCGCAGCCCTGCCCCAGCCCTCGCCCCATCCCTGCCCCAGGCCAGCCCCAGCCCCCGGCCCCATCCCATCCCTAGCCCAGCCCAGCCCCAGCCCTGGCCCAGCCCAGCCCCCAGCCCAGCCCCACGCGCGGCCCCAGCCCCGGCCCCAGCCCAGCCCCCGCCCTGCCCCAGCCCCAGCCCTGCACCGAACCCAGCAGCAGCCCCGGCCCCTACCCCAGCCCCAGCCCTAGCCCAGCCCTGCCCTCATCCCCACCCCCAGCCCTCAGCCCCAGCCCAGCCCCTGCCCTGGACCCAGCCCCAGCCCAGCGCCTGCCACAGCCCTGCCCCAGCCCAGCCCCAGCCACATCCCAGCCCAAGCCCCTGGACCCAGCCCCAGTCCCAGCCCCGCCCCCCAGCCCAGACCCTAGCCCAACCTCAGCCCCGGCTCCAGTGCCCGCCCCAGCCCAGTCCTGCTCCCAGCCCTGTCCCCAGCCCCGGCCCCTGCCTCAGCCCCCTGCCCTGCCCCACCCCGCCCCAGCCCCAGCCCAGCCCCTGCCCTGGACCCAGCCCCAGCCCAGCCCCAGCCCCTGCCCCTGCCCCAGCCCAGCCCCGGCCCCAGCCCAGCCCCACTCCCATCCCTGACCCCAGCCCTGCCCCAGCCCCAGCCCCAGCCCTGTCCCAGCCCCAGCCCCAGCCCAGCCATAGACTTGGTTTC
>NW_027143345.1:0-65074 GCF_026170545.1 Melanerpes formicivorus
TTTAGGTTTTACCCCAACAATGTTTTCATTAGTTTCGCTCACTCTCGAAATCAAGCATTTTACAGCAGGTTGGAGCAGCCTGTATCTCAGCACAGGAATAAGGTAGGGAAGAATTCTAAGGATCATTTTGACTGCCTCCAGAAGTTAGATCAGATGGCAAATTGGATTTGGTGCTAGGTCTTTCCCTTTAGGTTTTACCCCAACAATGTTTTCATTAGTTTCGCTCACTCTCGAAATCAAGCATTTTACAGCAGGTTGGAGCAGCCTGTATCTCAGCACAGGAATAAGGTAGGGAAGAATTCTAAGGCTCATTTTGACTGCCTCCAGAAGTTAGATCAGATGGCAAATTGGATTTGGTGCTAGGTCTTTCCCTTTAGGTTTTACCCCAACAATGTTTTCATTAGTTTCGCTCACTCTCGAAATCAAGCATTTTACAGCAGGTTGGAGCAGCCTGTATCTCAGCACAGGAATAAGGTAGGGAAGAATTCTAAGGATCATTTTGACTGCCTCCAGAAGTTAGATCAGATGGCAAATTGGATTTGGTGCTAGGTCTTTCCCTTTAGGTTTTACCCCAACAATGTTTTCATTAGTTTCGCTCACTCTCGAAATCAAGCATTTTACAGCAGGTTGGAGCAGCCTGTATCTCAGCACAGGAATAAGGTAGGGAAGAATTCTAAGGCTCATTTTGACTGCCTCCAGAAGTTAGATCAGATGGCAAATTGGATTTGGTGCTAGGTCTTTCCCTTTAGGTTTTACCCCAACAATGTTTTCATTAGTTTCGCTCACTCTCGAAATCAAGCATTTTACAGCAGGTTGGAGCAGCCTGTATCTCAGCACAGGAATAAGGTAGGGAAGAATTCTAAGGATCATTTTGACTGCCTCCAGAAGTTAGATCAGATGGCAAATTGGATTTGGTGCTAGGTCTTTCCCTTTAGGTTTTACCCCAACAATGTTTTCATTAGTTTCGCTCACTCTCGAAATCAAGCATTTTACAGCAGGTTGGAGCAGCCTGTATCTCAGCACAGGAATAAGGTAGGGAAGAATTCTAAGGCTCATTTTGACTGCCTCCAGAAGTTAGATCAGATGGCAAATTGGATTTGGTGCTAGGTCTTTCCCTTTAGGTTTTACCCCAACAATGTTTTCATTAGTTTCGCTCACTCTCGAAATCAAGCATTTTACAGCAGGTTGGAGCAGCCTGTATCTCAGCACAGGAATAAGGTAGGGAAGAATTCTAAGGATCATTTTGACTGCCTCCAGAAGTTAGATCAGATGGCAAATTGGATTTGGTGCTAGGTCTTTCCCTTTAGGTTTTACCCCAACAATGTTTTCATTAGTTTCGCTCACTCTCGAAATCAAGCATTTTACAGCAGGTTGGAGCAGCCTGTATCTCAGCACAGGAATAAGGTAGGGAAGAATTCTAAGGATCATTTTGACTGCCTCCAGAAGTTAGATCAGATGGCAAATTGGATTTGGTGCTAGGTCTTTCCCTTTAGGTTTTACCCCAACAATGTTTTCATTAGTTTCGCTCACTCTCGAAATCAAGCATTTTACAGCAGGTTGGAGCAGCCTGTATCTCAGCACAGGAATAAGGTAGGGAAGAATTCTAAGGATCATTTTGACTGCCTCCAGAAGTTAGATCAGATGGCAAATTGGATTTGGTGCTAGGTCTTTCCCTTTAGGTTTTACCCCAACAATGTTTTCATTAGTTTCGCTCACTCTCGAAATCAAGCATTTTACAGCAGGTTGGAGCAGCCTGTATCTCAGCACAGGAATAAGGTAGGGAAGAATTCTAAGGATCATTTTGACTGCCTCCAGAAGTTAGATCAGATGGCAAATTGGATTTGGTGCTAGGTCTTTCCCTTTAGGTTTTACCCCAACAATGTTTTCATTAGTTTCGCTCACTCTCGAAATCAAGCATTTTACAGCAGGTTGGAGCAGCCTGTATCTCAGCACAGGAATAAGGTAGGGAAGAATTCTAAGGCTCATTTTGACTGCCTCCAGAAGTTAGATCAGATGGCAAATTGGATTTGGTGCTAGGTCTTTCCCTTTAGGTTTTACCCCAACAATGTTTTCATTAGTTTCGCTCACTCTCGAAATCAAGCATTTTACAGCAGGTTGGAGCAGCCTGTATCTCAGCACAGGAATAAGGTAGGGAAGAATTCAAATGCTCATTTTGACTGCCTCCAGAAGTTAGATCAGATGGCAAATTGGATTTGGTGCTAGGTCTTTCCCTTTAGGTTTTACCCCAACAATGTTTTCATTAGTTTCGCTCACTCTCGAAATCAAGCATTTTACAGCAGGTTGGAGCAGCCTGTATCTCAGCACAGGAATAAGGTAGGGAAGAATTCTAAGGCTCATTTTGACTGCCTCCAGAAGTTAGATCAGATGGCAAATTGGATTTGGTGCTAGGTCTTTCCTTTTAGGTTTTACCCCAACAATGTTTTCATTAGTTTCGCTCACTCTCGAAATCAAGCATTTTACAGCAGGTTGGAGCAGCCTGTATCTCAGCACAGGAATAAGGTAGGGAAGAATTCTAAGGATCATTTTGACTGCCTCCAGAAGTTAGATCAGATGGCAAATTGGATTTGGTGCTAGGTCTTTCCCTTTAGGTTTTACCCCAACAATGTTTTCATTAGTTTCGCTCACTCTCGAAATCAAGCATTTTACAGCAGGTTGGAGCAGCCTGTATCTCAGCACAGGAATAAGGTAGGGAAGAATTCTAAGGATCATTTTGACTGCCTCCAGAAGTTAGATCAGATGGCAAATTGGATTTGGTGCTAGGTCTTTCCCTTTAGGTTTTACCCCAACAATGTTTTCATTAGTTTCGCTCACTCTCGAAATCAAGCATTTTACAGCAGGTTGGAGCAGCCTGTATCTCAGCACAGGAATAAGGTAGGGAAGAATTCTAAGGCTCATTTTGACTGCCTCCAGAAGTTAGATCAGATGGCAAATTGGATTTGGTGCTAGGTCTTTCCCTTTAGGTTTTACCCCAACAATGTTTTCATTAGTTTCGCTCACTCTCGAAATCAAGCATTTTACAGCAGGTTGGAGCAGCCTGTATCTCAGCACAGGAATAAGGTAGGGAAGAATTCTAAGGATCATTTTGACTGCCTCCAGAAGTTAGATCAGATGGCAAATTGGATTTGGTGCTAGGTCTTTCCCTTTATGTTTTACCCCAACAATGTTTTCATTAGTTTCGCTCACTCTCGAAATCAAGCATTTTACAGCAGGTTGGAGCAGCCTGTATCTCAGCACAGGAATAAGGTAGGGAAGAATTCTAAGGCTCATTTTGACTGCCTCCAGAAGTTAGATCAGATGGCAAATTGGATTTTGTGCTAGGTCTTTCCCTTTAGGTTTTACCCCAACAATGTTTTCATTAGTTTCGCTCACTCTCGAAATCAAGCATTTTACAGCAGGTTGGAGCAGCCTGTATCTCAGCACAGGAATAAGGTAGGGAAGAATTCTAAGGATCATTTTGACTGCCTCCAGAAGTTAGATCAGATGGCAAATTGGATTTGGTGCTAGGTCTTTCCCTTTAGGTTTTACCCCAACAATGTTTTCATTAGTTTCGCTCACTCTCGAAATCAAGCATTTTACAGCAGGTTGGAGCAGCCTGTATCTCAGCACAGGAATAAGGTAGGGAAGAATTCTAAGGATCATTTTGACTGCCTCCAGAAGTTAGATCAGATGGCAAATTGGATTTGGTGCTAGGTCTTTCCCTTTAGGTTTTACCCCAACAATGTTTTCATTAGTTTCGCTCACTCTCGAAATCAAGCATTTTACAGCAGGTTGGAGCAGCCTGTATCTCAGCACAGGAATAAGGTAGGGAAGAATTCTAAGGCTCATTTTGACTGCCTCCAGAAGTTAGATCAGATGGCAAATTGGATTTGGTGCTAGGTCTTTCCCTTTAGGTTTTACCCCAACAATGTTTTCGTTAGTTTCGCTCACTCTCGAAATCAAGCATTTCACAGCAGGTTGGAGCAGCCTGTATCTCAGCACAGGAATAAGGTAGGGAAGAATTCTAAGGATCATTTTGACTGCCTCCAGAAGTTAGATCAGATGGCAAATGGTATTTGGTGCTAGGTCTTTCCCTTTAGGTTTTACCCCAACAATGTTTTCATTAGTTTCGCTCACTCTCGAAATCAAGCATTTTACAGCAGGTTGGAGCAGCCTGTATCTCAGCACAGGAATAAGGTAGGGAAGAATTCTAAGGATCATTTTGACTGCCTCCAGAAGTTAGATCAGACGGCAAATTGGATTTGGTGCTAGGTCTTTCCCTTTAGGTTTTACCCCAACAATGTTTTCATTAGTTTCGCTCACTCTCGAAATCAAGCATTTTACAGCAGGTTGGAGCAGCCTGTATCTCAGCACAGGAATAAGGTAGGGAAGAATTCTAAGGATCATTTTGACTGCCTCCAGAAGTTAGATCAGATGGCAAATTGGATTTGGTGCTAGGTCTTTCCCTTTAGGTTTTACCCCAACAATGTTTTCATTAGTTTCGCTCACTCTCGAAATCAAGCATTTTACAGCAGGTTGGAGCAGCCTGTATCTCAGCACAGGAATAAGGTAGGGAAGAATTCTAAGGCTCATTTTGACTGCCTCCAGAAGTTAGATCAGATGGCAAATTGGATTTGGTGCTAGGTCTTTCCCTTTAGGTTTTACCCCAACAATGTTTTCATTAGTTTCGCTCACTCTCGAAATCAAGCATTTTACAGCAGGTTGGAGCAGCCTGTATCTCAGCACAGGAATAAGGTAGGGAAGAATTCTAAGGCTCATTTTGACTGCCTCCAGAAGTTAGATCAGATGGCAAATGGTATTTGGTGCTAGGTCTTTCCCTTTAGGTTTTACCCCAACAATGTTTTCATTAGTTTCGCTCACTCTCGAAATCAAGCATTTTACAGCAGGTTGGAGCAGCCTGTATCTCAGCACAGGAATAAGGTAGGGAAGAATTCTAAGGATCATTTTGACTGCCTCCAGAAGTTAGATCAGACGGCAAATTGGATTTGGTGCTAGGTCTTTCCCTTTAGGTTTTACCCCAACAATGTTTTCATTAGTTTCGCTCACTCTCGAAATCAAGCATTTTACAGCAGGTTGGAGCAGCCTGTATCTCAGCACAGGAATAAGGTAGGGAAGAATTCTAAGGCTCATTTTGACTGCCTCCAGAAGTTAGATCAGATGGCAAATTGGATTTGGTGCTAGGTCTTTCCCTTTAGGTTTTACCCCAACAATGTTTTCACTAGTTTCGCTCACTCTCGAAATCAAGCATTTTACAGCAGGTTGGAGCAGCCTGTATCTCAGCACAGGAATAAGGTAGGGAAGAATTCTAAGGCTCATTTTGACTGCCTCCAGAAGTTAGATCAGATGGCAAATTGGATTTGGTGCTAGGTCTTTCCCTTTAGGTTTTACCCCAACAATGTTTTCATTAGTTTCGCTCACTCTCGAAATCAAGCATTTTACAGCAGGTTGGAGCAGCCTGTATCTCAGCACAGGAATAAGGTAGGGAAGAATTCTAAGGCTCATTTTGACTGCCTCCAGAAGTTAGATCAGATGGCAAATTGGATTTGGTGCTAGGTCTTTCCCTTTAGGTTTTACCCCAACAATGTTTTCATTAGTTTCGCTCACTCTCGAAATCAAGCATTTTACAGCAGGTTGGAGCAGCCTGTATCTCAGCACAGGAATAAGGTAGGGAAGAATTCTAAGGCTCATTTTGACTGCCTCCAGAAGTTAGATCAGATGGCAAATTGGATTTGGTGCTAGGTCTTTCCCTTTAGGTTTTACCCCAACAATGTTTTCATTAGTTTTGCTCACTCTCGAAATCAAGCATTTTACAGCAGGTTGGAGCAGCCTGTATCTCAGCACAGGAATAAGGTAGGGAAGAATTCTAAGGCTCATTTTGACTGCCTCCAGAAGTTAGATCAGATGGCAAATTGGATTTGGTGCTAGGTCTTTCCCTTTAGGTTTTACCCCAACAATGTTTTCATTAGTTTCGCTCGCTCTCGAAATCAAGCATTTTACAGCAGGTTGGAGCAGCCTGTATCTCAGCACAGGAATAAGGTAGGGAAGAATTCTAAGGCTCATTTTGACTGCCTCCAGAAGTTAGATCAGATGGCAAATGGTATTTGGTGCTAGGTCTTTCCCTTTAGGTTTTACCCCAACAATGTTTTCATTAGTTTCGCTCACTCTCGAAATCAAGCATTTTACAGCAGGTTGGAGCAGCCTGTATCTCAGCACAGGAATAAGGTAGGGAAGAATTCTAAGGATCATTTTGACTGCCTCCAGAAGTTAGATCAGATGGCAAATTGGATTTGGTGCTAGGTCTTTCCCTTTAGGTTTTACCCCAACAATGTTTTCATTAGTTTCGCTCACTCTCGAAATCAAGCATTTTACAGCAGGTTGGAGCAGCCTGTATCTCAGCACAGGAATAAGGTAGGGAAGAATTCTAAGGCTCATTTTGACTGCCTCCAGAAGTTAGATCAGATGGCAAATTGGATTTGGTGCTAGGTCTTTCCCTTTAGGTTTTACCCCAACAATGTTTTCATTAGTTTCGCTCACTCTCGAAATCAAGCATTTTACAGCAGGTTGGAGCAGCCTGTATCTCAGCACAGGAATAAGATAGGGAAGAATTCTAAGGCTCATTTTGACTGCCTCCAGAAGTTAGATCAGATGGCAAATTGGATTTGGTGCTAGGTCTTTCCCTTTAGGTTTTACCCCAACAATGTTTTCATTAGTTTCGCTCACTCTCGAAATCAAGCATTTTACAGCAGGTTGGAGCAGCCTGTATCTCAGCACAGGAATAAGGTAGGGAAGAATTCTAAGGCTCATTTTGACTGCCTCCAGAAGTTAGATCAGATGGCAAATTGGATTTGGTGCTAGGTCTTTCCCTTTAGGTTTTACCCCAACAATGTTTTCATTAGTTTCGCTCACTCTCGAAATCAAGCATTTTACAGCAGGTTGGAGCAGCCTGTATCTCAGCACAGGAATAAGGTAGGGAAGAATTCTAAGGATCATTTTGACTGCCTCCAGAAGTTAGATCAGATGGCAAATTGGATTTGGTGCTAGGTCTTTCCCTTTAGGTTTTACCCCAACAATGTTTTCATTAGTTTCGCTCACTCTCGAAATCAAGCATTTTACAGCAGGTTGGAGCAGCCTGTATCTCAGCACAGGAATAAGGTAGGGAAGAATTCTAAGGCTCATTTTGACTGCCTCCAGAAGTTAGATCAGATGGCAAATTGGATTTTGTGCTAGGTCTTTCCCTTTAGGTTTTACCCCAACAATGTTTTCATTAGTTTCGCTCACTCTCGAAATCAAGCATTTTACAGCAGGTTGGAGCAGCCTGTATCTCAGCACAGGAATAAGGTAGGGAAGAATTCTAAGGCTCATTTTGACTGCCTCCAGAAGTTAGATCAGATGGCAAATTGGATTTGGTGCTAGGTCTTTCCCTTTAGGTTTTACCCCAACAATGTTTTCATTAGTTTCGCTCACTCTCGAAATCAAGCATTTTACAGCAGGTTGGAGCAGCCTGTATCTCAGCACAGGAATAAGGTAGGGAAGAATTCTAAGGATCATTTTGACTGCCTCCAGAAGTTAGATCAGATGGCAAATTGGATTTGGTGCTAGGTCTTTCCCTTTAGGTTTTACCCCAACAATGTTTTCATTAGTTTTGCTCACTCTCGAAATCAAGCATTTTACAGCAGGTTGGAGCAGCCTGTATCTCAGCACAGGAATAAGGTAGGGAAGAATTCTAAGGCTCATTTTGACTGCCTCCAGAAGTTAGATCAGATGGCAAATTGGATTTGGTGCTAGGTCTTTCCCCTTAGGTTTTACCCCAACAATGTTTTCATTAGTTTCGCTCACTCTCGAAATCAAGCATTTTACAGCAGGTTGGAGCAGCCTGTATCTCAGCACAGGAATAAGGTAGGGAAGAATTCTAAGGATCATTTTGACTGCCTCCAGAAGTTAGATCAGATGGCAAATTGGATTTGGTGCTAGGTCTTTCCCTTTAGGTTTTACCCCAACAATGTTTTCATTAGTTTCGCTCACTCTCGAAATCAAGCATTTTACAGCAGGTTGGAGCAGCCTGTATCTCAGCACAGGAATAAGGTAGGGAAGAATTCTAAGGCTCATTTTGACTGCCTCCAGAAGTTAGATCAGATGGCAAATTGGATTTGGTGCTAGGTCTTTCCCTTTAGGTTTTACCCCAACAATGTTTTCATTAGTTTCGCTCACTCTCGAAATCAAGCATTTTACAGCAGGTTGGAGCAGCCTGTATCTCAGCACAGGAATAAGGTAGGGAAGAATTCTAAGGATCATTTTGACTGCCTCCAGAAGTTAGATCAGATGGCAAATTGGATTTGGTGCTAGGTCTTTCCCTTTAGGTTTTACCCCAACAATGTTTTCATTAGTTTCGCTCACTCTCGAAATCAAGCATTTTACAGCAGGTTGGAGCAGCCTGTATCTCAGCACAGGAATAAGGTAGGGAAGAATTCTAAGGCTCATTTTGACTGCCTCCAGAAGTTAGATCAGATGGCAAATTGGATTTGGTGCTAGGTCTTTCCCTTTAGGTTTTACCCCAACAATGTTTTCATTAGTTTCGCTCACTCTCGAAATCAAGCATTTTACAGCAGGTTGGAGCAGCCTGTATCTCAGCACAGGAATAAGGTAGGGAAGAATTCTAAGGATCATTTTGACTGCCTCCAGAAGTTAGATCAGATGGCAAATTGGATTTGGTGCTAGGTCTTTCCCTTTAGGTTTTACCCCAACAATGTTTTCATTAGTTTCGCTCACTCTCGAAATCAAGCATTTTACAGCAGGTTGGAGCAGCCTGTATCTCAGCACAGGAATAAGGTAGGGAAGAATTCTAAGGCTCATTTTGACTGCCTCCAGAAGTTAGATCAGATGGCAAATTGGATTTGGTGCTAGGTCTTTCCCTTTAGGTTTTACCCCAACAATGTTTTCATTAGTTTCGCTCACTCTCGAAATCAAGCATTTTACAGCAGGTTGGAGCAGCCTGTATCTCAGCACAGGAATAAGGTAGGGAAGAATTCTAAGGATCATTTTGACTGCCTCCAGAAGTTAGATCAGATGGCAAATTGGATTTGGTGCTAGGTCTTTCCCTTTAGGTTTTACCCCAACAATGTTTTCATTAGTTTTGCTCACTCTCGAAATCAAGCATTTTACAGCAGGTTGGAGCAGCCTGTATCTCAGCACAGGAATAAGGTAGGGAAGAATTCTAAGGCTCATTTTGACTGCCTCCAGAAGTTAGATCAGATGGCAAATTGGATTTGGTGCTAGGTCTTTCCCCTTAGGTTTTACCCCAACAATGTTTTCATTAGTTTCGCTCACTCTCGAAATCAAGCATTTTACAGCAGGTTGGAGCAGCCTGTATCTCAGCACAGGAATAAGGTAGGGAAGAATTCTAAGGCTCATTTTGACTGCCTCCAGAAGTTAGATCAGATGGCAAATTGGATTTGGTGCTAGGTCTTTCCCTTTAGGTTTTACCCCAACAATGTTTTCATTAGTTTCGCTCACTCTCGAAATCAAGCATTTTACAGCAGGTTGGAGCAGCCTGTATCTCAGCACAGGAATAAGGTAGGGAAGAATTCTAAGGCTCATTTTGACTGCCTCCAGAAGTTAGATCAGATGGCAAATTGGATTTGGTGCTAGGTCTTTCCCTTTAGGTTTTACCCCAACAATGTTTTCATTAGTTTCGCTCACTCTCGAAATCAAGCATTTTACAGCAGGTTGGAGCAGCCTGTATCTCAGCACAGGAATAAGGTAGGGAAGAATTCTAAGGATCATTTTGACTGCCTCCAGAAGTTAGATCAGATGGCAAATTGGATTTGGTGCTAGGTCTTTCCCTTTAGGTTTTACCCCAACAATGTTTTCATTAGTTTCGCTCACTCTCGAAATCAAGCATTTTACAGCAGGTTGGAGCAGCCTGTATCTCAGCACAGGAATAAGGTAGGGAAGAATTCTAAGGCTCATTTTGACTGCCTCCAGAAGTTAGATCAGATGGCAAATTGGATTTGGTGCTAGGTCTTTCCCTTTAGGTTTTACCCCAACAATGTTTTCATTAGTTTCGCTCACTCTCGAAATCAAGCATTTTACAGCAGGTTGGAGCAGCCTGTATCTCAGCACAGGAATAAGGTAGGGAAGAATTCTAAGGATCATTTTGACTGCCTCCAGAAGTTAGATCAGATGGCAAATTGGATTTGGTGCTAGGTCTTTCCCTTTAGGTTTTACCCCAACAATGTTTTCATTAGTTTCGCTCACTCTCGAAATCAAGCATTTTACAGCAGGTTGGAGCAGCCTGTATCTCAGCACAGGAATAAGGTAGGGAAGAATTCTAAGGATCATTTTGACTGCCTCCAGAAGTTAGATCAGATGGCAAATTGGATTTGGTGCTAGGTCTTTCCCTTTAGGTTTTACCCCAACAATGTTTTCATTAGTTTCGCTCACTCTCGAAATCAAGCATTTTACAGCAGGTTGGAGCAGCCTGTATCTCAGCACAGGAATAAGGTAGGGAAGAATTCTAAGGATCATTTTGACTGCCTCCAGAAGTTAGATCAGATGGCAAATTGGATTTGGTGCTAGGTCTTTCCCTTTAGGTTTTACCCCAACAATGTTTTCATTAGTTTCGCTCACTCTCGAAATCAAGCATTTTACAGCAGGTTGGAGCAGCCTGTATCTCAGCACAGGAATAAGGTAGGGAAGAATTCTAAGGCTCATTTTGACTGCCTCCAGAAGTTAGATCAGATGGCAAATTGGATTTGGTGCTAGGTCTTTCCCTTTAGGTTTTACCCCAACAATGTTTTCATTAGTTTCGCTCACTCTCGAAATCAAGCATTTTACAGCAGGTTGGAGCAGCCTGTATCTCAGCACAGGAATAAGGTAGGGAAGAATTCTAAGGATCATTTTGACTGCCTCCAGAAGTTAGATCAGATGGCAAATTGGATTTGGTGCTAGGTCTTTCCCTTTAGGTTTTACCCCAACAATGTTTTCATTAGTTTCGCTCACTCTCGAAATCAAGCATTTTACAGCAGGTTGGAGCAGCCTGTATCTCAGCACAGGAATAAGGTAGGGAAGAATTCTAAGGCTCATTTTGACTGCCTCCAGAAGTTAGATCAGATGGCAAATTGGATTTGGTGCTAGGTCTTTCCCTTTAGGTTTTACCCCAACAATGTTTTCATTAGTTTCGCTCACTCTCGAAATCAAGCATTTTACAGCAGGTTGGAGCAGCCTGTATCTCAGCACAGGAATAAGGTAGGGAAGAATTCTAAGGCTCATTTTGACTGCCTCCAGAAGTTAGATCAGATGGCAAATTGGATTTGGTGCTAGGTCTTTCCCTTTAGGTTTTACCCCAACAATGTTTTCATTAGTTTCGCTCACTCTCGAAATCAAGCATTTTACAGCAGGTTGGAGCAGCCTGTATCTCAGCACAGGAATAAGGTAGGGAAGAATTCTAAGGATCATTTTGACTGCCTCCAGAAGTTAGATCAGATGGCAAATTGGATTTGGTGCTAGGTCTTTCCCTTTAGGTTTTACCCCAACAATGTTTTCATTAGTTTCGCTCACTCTCGAAATCAAGCATTTTACAGCAGGTTGGAGCAGCCTGTATCTCAGCACAGGAATAAGGTAGGGAAGAATTCAAATGCTCATTTTGACTGCCTCCAGAAGTTAGATCAGATGGCTAATTGGATTTGGTGCTAGGTCTTTCCCTTTAGGTTTTACCCCAACAATGTTTTCATTAGTTTCGCTCACTCTCGAAATCAAGCATTTTACAGCAGGTTGGAGCAGCCTGTATCTCAGCACAGGAATAAGGTAGGGAAGAATTCAAAGGCTCATTTTGACTGCCTCCAGAAGTTAGATCAGATGGCAAATTGGATTTGGTGCTAGGTCTTTCCCTTTAAGTTTTACCCCAACAATGTTTTCATTAGTTTCGCTCACTCTCGAAATCAAGCATTTTACAGCAGGTTGGAGCAGCCTGTATCTCAGCACAGGAATAAGGTAGGGAAGAATTCTAAGGCTCATTTTGACTGCCTCCAGAAGTTAGATCAGATGGCAAATTGGATTTGGTGCTAGGTCTTTCCCTTTAGGTTTTACCCCAACAATGTTTTCATTAGTTTCGCTCACTCTCGAAATCAAGCATTTTACAGCAGGTTGGAGCAGCCTGTATCTCAGCACAGGAATAAGGTAGGGAAGAATTCTAAGGCTCATTTTGACTGCCTCCAGAAGTTAGATCAGATGGCAAATTGGATTTGGTGCTAGGTCTTTCCCTTTAGGTTTTACCCCAACAATGTTTTCATTAGTTTCGCTCACTCTCGAAATCAAGCATTTTACAGCAGGTTGGAGCAGCCTGTATCTCAGCACAGGAATAAGGTAGGGAAGAATTCTAAGGATCATTTTGACTGCCTCCAGAAGTTGGATCAGATGGCAAATTGGATTTGGTGCTAGGTCTTTCCCTTTAGGTTTTACCCCAACAATGTTTTCATTAGTTTCGCTCACTCTCGAAATCAAGCATTTTACAGCAGGTTGGAGCAGCCTGTATCTCAGCACAGGAATAAGGTAGGGAAGAATTCTAAGGCTCATTTTGACTGCCTCCAGAAGTTAGATCAGATGGCAAATTGGATTTGGTGCTAGGTCTTTCCCTTTAGGTTTTACCCCAACAATGTTTTCATTAGTTTCGCTCACTCTCGAAATCAAGCATTTTACAGCAGGTTGGAGCAGCCTGTATCTCAGCACAGGAATAAGGTAGGGAAGAATTCTAAGGCTCATTTTGACTGCCTCCAGAAGTTAGATCAGATGGCAAATTGGATTTGGTGCTAGGTCTTTCCCTTTAGGTTTTACCCCAACAATGTTTTCATTAGTTTCGCTCACTCTCGAAATCAAGCATTTTACAGCAGGTTGGAGCAGCCTGTATCTCAGCACAGGAATAAGGTAGGGAAGAATTCAAATGCTCATTTTGACTGCCTCCAGAAGTTAGATCAGATGGCAAATTGGATTTGGTGCTAGGTCTTTCCCTTTAGGTTTTACCCCAACAATGTTTTCATTAGTTTCGCTCACTCTCGAAATCAAGCATTTTACAGCAGGTTGGAGCAGCCTGTATCTCAGCACAGGAATAAGGTAGGGAAGAATTCAAATGCTCATTTTGACTGCCTCCAGAAGTTAGATCAGATGGCAAATTGGATTTGGTGCTAGGTCTTTCCCTTTAGGTTTTACCCCAACAATGTTTTCATTAGTTTCGCTCACTCTCGAAATCAAGCATTTTACAGCAGGTTGGAGCAGCCTGTATCTCAGCACAGGAATAAGGTAGGGAAGAATTCAAAGGCTCATTTTGACTGCCTCCAGAAGTTAGATCAGATGGCAAATTGGATTTGGTGCTAGGTCTTTCCCTTTAAGTTTTACCCCAACAATGTTTTCATTAGTTTCGCTCACTCTCGAAATCAAGCATTTTACAGCAGGTTGGAGCAGCCTGTATCTCAGCACAGGAATAAGGTAGGGAAGAATTCTAAGGATCATTTTGACTGCCTCCAGAAGTTAGATCAGATGGCAAATTGGATTTGGTGCTAGGTCTTTCCCTTTAGGTTTTACCCCAACAATGTTTTCATTAGTTTCGCTCACTCTCGAAATCAAGCATTTTACAGCAGGTTGGAGCAGCCTGTATCTCAGCACAGGAATAAGGTAGGGAAGAATTCTAAGGCTCATTTTGACTGCCTCCAGAAGTTAGATCAGATGGCAAATTGGATTTGGTGCTAGGTCTTTCCCTTTAGGTTTTACCCCAACAATGTTTTCATTAGTTTCGCTCACTCTCGAAATCAAGCATTTTACAGCAGGTTGGAGCAGCCTGTATCTCAGCACAGGAATAAGGTAGGGAAGAATTCTAAGGCTCATTTTGACTGCCTCCAGAAGTTAGATCAGATGGCAAATTGGATTTGGTGCTAGGTCTTTCCCTTTAGGTTTTACCCCAACAATGTTTTCATTAGTTTCGCTCACTCTGGAAATCAAGCATTTTACAGCAGGTTGGAGCAGCCTGTATCTCAGCACAGGAATAAGGTAGGGAAGAATTCTAAGGCTCATTTTGACTGCCTCCAGAAGTTAGATCAGATGGCAAATTGGATTTGGTGCTAGGTCTTTCCCTTTCGGTTTTACCCCAACAATGTTTTCATTAGTTTCGCTCACTCTCGAAATCAAGCATTTTACAGCAGGTTGGAGCAGCCTGTATCTCAGCACAGGAATAAGGTAGGGAAGAATTCTAAGGCTCATTTTGACTGCCTCCAGAAGTTAGATCAGATGGCAAATTGGATTTGGTGCTAGGTCTTTCCCTTTAGGTTTTACCCCAACAATGTTTTCATTAGTTTCGCTCACTCTCGAAATCAAGCATTTTACAGCAGGTTGGAGCAGCCTGTATCTCAGCACAGGAATAAGGTAGGGAAGAATTCTAAGGCTCATTTTGACTGCCTCCAGAAGTTAGATCAGATGGCAAATTGGATTTGGTGCTAGGTCTTTCCCTTTAGGTTTTACCCCAACAATGTTTTCATTAGTTTCGCTCACTCTCGAAATCAAGCATTTTACAGCAGGTTGGAGCAGCCTGTATCTCTGCACAGGAATAAGGTAGGGAAGAATTCTAAGGCTCATTTTGACTGCCTCCAGAAGTTAGATCAGATGGCAAATTGGATTTGGTGCTAGGTCTTTCCCTTTAGGTTTTACCCCAACAATGTTTTCATTAGTTTCGCTCACTCTCGAAATCAAGCATTTTACAGCAGGTTGGAGCAGCCTGTATCTCAGCACAGGAATAAGGTAGGGAAGAATTCTAAGGCTCATTTTGACTGCCTCCAGAAGTTAGATCAGATGGCAAATTGGATTTGGTGCTAGGTCTTTCCCTTTAGGTTTTACCCCAACAATGTTTTCATTAGTTTCGCTCACTCTCGAAATCAAGCATTTTACAGCAGGTTGGAGCAGCCTGTATCTCAGCACAGGAATAAGGTAGGGAAGAATTCTGAGGATCATTTTGACTGCCTCCAGAAGTTAGATCAGATGGCAAATTGGATTTGGTGCTAGGTCTTTCCCTTTAGGTTTTACCCCAACAATGTTTTCATTAGTTTTGCTCACTCTCGAAATCAAGCATTTTACAGCAGGTTGGAGCAGCCTGTATCTCAGCACAGGAATAAGGTAGGGAAGAATTCTAAGGCTCATTTTGACTGCCTCCAGAAGTTAGATCAGATGGCAAATTGGATTTGGTGCTAGGTCTTTCCCTTTAGGTTTTACCCCAACAATGTTTTCATTAGTTTCGCTCACTCTCGAAATCAAGCATTTTACAGCAGGTTGGAGCAGCCTGTATCTCAGCACAGGAATAAGGTAGGGAAGAATTCTAAGGCTCATTTTGACTGCCTCCAGAAGTTAGATCAGATGGCAAATTGGATTTGGTGCTAGGTCTTTCCCTTTAGGTTTTACCCCAACAATGTTTTCATTAGTTTCGCTCACTCTCGAAATCAAGCATTTTACAGCAGGTTGGAGCAGCCTGTATCTCAGCACAGGAATAAGGTAGGGAAGAATTCTAAGGCTCATTTTGACTGCCTCCAGAAGTTAGATCAGATGGCAAATTGGATTTGGTGCTAGGTCTTTCCCTTTAGGTTTTACCCCAACAATGTTTTCATTAGTTTCGCTCACTCTCGAAATCAAGCATTTTACAGCAGGTTGGAGCAGCCTGTATCTCAGCACAGGAATAAGGTAGGGAAGAATTCTAAGGATCATTTTGACTGCCTCCAGAAGTTAGATCAGATGGCAAATTGGATTTGGTGCTAGGTCTTTCCCTTTAGGTTTTACCCCAACAATGTTTTCATTAGTTTCGCTCACTCTCGAAATCAAGCATTTTACAGCAGGTTGGAGCAGCCTGTATCTCAGCACAGGAATAAGGTAGGGAAGAATTCTAAGGCTCATTTTGACTGCCTCCAGAAGTTAGATCAGATGGCAAATTGGATTTGGTGCTAGGTCTTTCCCTTTAGGTTTTACCCCAACAATGTTTTCATTAGTTTCGCTCACTCTCGAAATCAAGCATTTTACAGCAGGTTGGAGCAGCCTGTATCTCAGCACAGGAATAAGGTAGGGAAGAATTCTAAGGCTCATTTTGACTGCCTCCAGAAGTTAGATCAGATGGCAAATTGGATTTGGTGCTAGGTCTTTCCCTTTAGGTTTTACCCCAACAATGTTTTCATTAGTTTCGCTCACTCTCGAAATCAAGCATTTTACAGCAGGTTGGAGCAGCCTGTATCTCAGCACAGGAATAAGGTAGGGAAGAATTCTAAGGATCATTTTGACTGCCTCCAGAAGTTAGATCAGATGGCAAATTGGATTTGGTGCTAGGTCTTTCCCTTTAGGTTTTACCCCAACAATGTTTTCATTAGTTTTGCTCACTCTCGAAATCAAGCATTTTACAGCAGGTTGGAGCAGCCTGTATCTCAGCACAGGAATAAGGTAGGGAAGAATTCTAAGGATCATTTTGACTGCCTCCAGAAGTTAGATCAGATGGCAAATTGGATTTGGTGCTAGGTCTTTCCCTTTAGGTTTTACCCCAACAATGTTTTCATTAGTTTCGCTCACTCTCGAAATCAAGCATTTTACAGCAGGTTGGAGCAGCCTGTATCTCAGCACAGGAATAAGGTAGGGAAGAATTCTAAGGCTCATTTTGACTGCCTCCAGAAGTTAGATCAGATGGCAAATTGGATTTGGTGCTAGGTCTTTCCCTTTAGGTTTTACCCCAACAATGTTTTCATTAGTTTCGCTCACTCTGGAAATCAAGCATTTTACAGCAGGTTGGAGCAGCCTGTATCTCAGCACAGGAATAAGGTAGGGAAGAATTCTAAGGATCATTTTGACTGCCTCCAGAAGTTAGATCAGATGGCAAATTGGATTTGGTGCTAGGTCTTTCCCTTTAGGTTTTACCCCAACAATGTTTTCATTAGTTTCGCTCACTCTCGAAATCAAGCATTTTACAGCAGGTTGGAGCAGCCTGTATCTCAGCACAGGAATAAGGTAGGGAAGAATTCTAAGGCTCATTTTGACTGCCTCCAGAAGTTAGATCAGATGGCAAATTGGATTTGGTGCTAGGTCTTTCCCTTTAGGTTTTACCCCAACAATGTTTTCATTAGTTTCGCTCACTCTCGAAATCAAGCATTTTACAGCAGGTTGGAGCAGCCTGTATCTCAGCACAGGAATAAGGTAGGGAAGAATTCTAAGGCTCATTTTGACTGCCTCCAGAAGTTAGATCAGATGGCAAATTGGATTTGGTGCTAGGTCTTTCCCTTTAGGTTTTACCCCAACAATGTTTTCATTAGTTTCGCTCACTCTCGAAATCAAGCATTTTACAGCAGGTTGGAGCAGCCTGTATCTCAGCACAGGAATAAGGTAGGGAAGAATTCTAAGGCTCATTTTGACTGCCTCCAGAAGTTAGATCAGATGGCAAATTGGATTTGGTGCTAGGTCTTTCCCTTAGGTTTTACCCCAACAATGTTTTCATTAGTTTCGCTCACTCTCGAAATCAAGCATTTTACAGCAGGTTGGAGCAGCCTGTATCTCAGCACAGGAATAAGGTAGGGAAGAATTCTAAGGATCATTTTGACTGCCTCCAGAAGTTAGATCAGATGGCAAATTGGATTTGGTGCTAGGTCTTTCCCTTTAGGTTTTACCCCAACAATGTTTTCATTAGTTTCGCTCACTCTCGAAATCAAGCATTTTACAGCAGGTTGGAGCAGCCTGTATCTCAGCACAGGAATAAGGTAGGGAAGAATTCTAAGGCTCATTTTGACTGCCTCCAGAAGTTAGATCAGATGGCAAATTGGATTTGGTGCTAGGTCTTTCCCTTTAGGTTTTACCCCAACAATGTTTTCATTAGTTTCGCTCACTCTCGAAATCAAGCATTTTACAGCAGGTTGGAGCAGCCTGTATCTCAGCACAGGAATAAGGTAGGGAAGAATTCTAAGGCTCATTTTGACTGCCTCCAGAAGTTAGATCAGATGGCAAATTGGATTTGGTGCTAGGTCTTTCCCTTTAGGTTTTACCCCAACAATGTTTTCATTAGTTTCGCTCACTCTCGAAATCAAGCATTTTACAGCAGGTTGGAGCAGCCTGTATCTCAGCACAGGAATAAGGTAGGGAAGAATTCTAAGGCTCATTTTGACTGCCTCCAGAAGTTAGATCAGATGGCAAATTGGATTTGGTGCTAGGTCTTTCCCTTTAGGTTTTACCCCAACAATGTTTTCATTAGTTTCGCTCACTCTCGAAATCAAGCATTTTACAGCAGGTTGGAGCAGCCTGTATCTCAGCACAGGAATAAGGTAGGGAAGAATTCTAAGGCTCATTTTGACTGCCTCCAGAAGTTAGATCAGATGGCAAATTGGATTTGGTGCTAGGTCTTTCCCTTTAGGTTTTACCCCAACAATGTTTTCATTAGTTTCGCTCACTCTCGAAATCAAGCATTTTACAGCAGGTTGGAGCAGCCTGTATCTCAGCACAGGAATAAGGTAGGGAAGAATTCTAAGGATCATTTTGACTGCCTCCAGAAGTTAGATCAGATGGCAAATTGGATTTGGTGCTAGGTCTTTCCCTTTAGGTTTTACCCCAACAATGTTTTCATTAGTTTCGCTCACTCTCGAAATCAAGCATTTTACAGCAGGTTGGAGCAGCCTGTATCTCAGCACAGGAATAAGGTAGGGAAGAATTCTAAGGCTCATTTTGACTGCCTCCAGAAGTTAGATCAGATGGCAAATTGGATTTGGTGCTAGGTCTTTCCCTTTAGGTTTTACCCCAACAATGTTTTCATTAGTTTCGCTCACTCTCGAAATCAAGCATTTTACAGCAGGTTGGAGCAGCCTGTATCTCAGCACAGGAATAAGGTAGGGAAGAATTCTAAGGATCATTTTGACTGCCTCCAGAAGTTAGATCAGATGGCAAATTGGATTTGGTGCTAGGTCTTTCCCTTTAGGTTTTACCCCAACAATGTTTTCATTAGTTTCGCTCACTCTCGAAATCAAGCATTTTACAGCAGGTTGGAGCAGCCTGTATCTCAGCACAGGAATAAGGTAGGGAAGAATTCTAAGGATCATTTTGACTGCCTCCAGAAGTTAGATCAGATGGCAAATTGGATTTGGTGCTAGGTCTTTCCCTTTAGGTTTTACCCCAACAATGTTTTCATTAGTTTCGCTCACTCTCGAAATCAAGCATTTTACAGCAGGTTGGAGCAGCCTGTATCTCAGCACAGGAATAAGGTAGGGAAGAATTCTAAGGATCATTTTGACTGCCTCCAGAAGTTAGATCAGATGGCAAATTGGATTTGGTGCTAGGTCTTTCCCTTTAGGTTTTACCCCAACAATGTTTTCATTAGTTTCGCTCACTCTCGAAATCAAGCATTTTACAGCAGGTTGGAGCAGCCTGTATCTCAGCACAGGAATAAGGTAGGGAAGAATTCTAAGGATCATTTTGACTGCCTCCAGAAGTTAGATCAGATGGCAAATTGGATTTGGTGCTAGGTCTTTCCCTTTAGGTTTTACCCCAACAATGTTTTCATTAGTTTCGCTCACTCTCGAAATCAAGCATTTTACAGCAGGTTGGAGCAGCCTGTATCTCAGCACAGGAATAAGGTAGGGAAGAATTCTAAGGCTCATTTTGACTGCCTCCAGAAGTTAGATCAGATGGCAAATTGGATTTGGTGCTAGGTCTTTCCCTTTAGGTTTTACCCCAACAATGTTTTCATTAGTTTCGCTCACTCTCGAAATCAAGCATTTTACAGCAGGTTGGAGCAGCCTGTATCTCAGCACAGGAATAAGGTAGGGAAGAATTCTAAGGCTCATTTTGACTGCCTCCAGAAGTTAGATCAGATGGCAAATTGGATTTGGTGCTAGGTCTTTCCCTTTAGGTTTTACCCCAACAATGTTTTCATTAGTTTCGCTCACTCTCGAAATCAAGCATTTTACAGCAGGTTGGAGCAGCCTGTATCTCAGCACAGGAATAAGGTAGGGAAGAATTCTAAGGATCATTTTGACTGCCTCCAGAAGTTAGATCAGATGGCAAATTGGATTTGGTGCTAGGTCTTTCCCTTTAGGTTTTACCCCAACAATGTTTTCATTAGTTTCGCTCACTCTCGAAATCAAGCATTTTACAGCAGGTTGGAGCAGCCTGTATCTCAGCACAGGAATAAGGTAGGGAAGAATTCTAAGGATCATTTTGACTGCCTCCAGAAGTTAGATCAGATGGCAAATTGGATTTGGTGCTAGGTCTTTCCCTTTAGGTTTTACCCCAACAATGTTTTCATTAGTTTCGCTCACTCTCGAAATCAAGCATTTTACAGCAGGTTGGAGCAGCCTGTATCTCAGCACAGGAATAAGGTAGGGAAGAATTCTAAGGCTCATTTTGACTGCCTCCAGAAGTTAGATCAGATGGCAAATTGGATTTGGTGCTAGGTCTTTCCCTTTAGGTTTTACCCCAACAATGTTTTCATTAGTTTCACTCACTCTCGAAATCAAGCATTTTACAGCAGGTTGGAGCAGCCTGTATCTCAGCACAGGAATAAGGTAGGGAAGAATTCTAAGGATCATTTTGACTGCCTCCAGAAGTTAGATCAGATGGCAAATTGGATTTGGTGCTAGGTCTTTCCCTTTAGGTTTTACCCCAACAATGTTTTCATTAGTTTCGCTCACTCTCGAAATCAAGCATTTTACAGCAGGTTGGAGCAGCCTGTATCTCAGCACAGGAATAAGGTAGGGAAGAATTCTAAGGCTCATTTTGACTGCCTCCAGAAGTTAGATCAGATGGCAAATTGGATTTGGTGCTAGGTCTTTCCCTTTAGGTTTTACCCCAACAATGTTTTCATTAGTTTCGCTCACTCTCGAAATCAAGCATTTTACAGCAGGTTGGAGCAGCCTGTATCTCAGCACAGGAATAAGGTAGGGAAGAATTCTAAGGATCATTTTGACTGCCTCCAGAAGTTAGATCAGATGGCAAATTGGATTTGGTGCTAGGTCTTTCCCTTTAGGTTTTACCCCAACAATGTTTTCATTAGTTTCGCTCACTCTCGAAATCAAGCATTTTACAGCAGGTTGGAGCAGCCTGTATCTCAGCACAGGAATAAGGTAGGGAAGAATTCTAAGGCTCATTTTGACTGCCTCCAGAAGTTAGATCAGATGGCAAATTGGATTTGGTGCTAGGTCTTTCCCTTTAGGTTTTACCCCAACAATGTTTTCATTAGTTTCGCTCACTCTCGAAATCAAGCATTTTACAGCAGGTTGGAGCAGCCTGTATCTCAGCACAGGAATAAGGTAGGGAAGAATTCTAAGGCTCATTTTGACTGCCTCCAGAAGTTAGATCAGATGGCAAATTGGATTTGGTGCTAGGTCTTTCCCTTTAGGTTTTACCCCAACAATGTTTTCATTAGTTTCGCTCACTCTCGAAATCAAGCATTTTACAGCAGGTTGGAGCAGCCTGTATCTCAGCACAGGAATAAGGTAGGGAAGAATTCTAAGGCTCATTTTGACTGCCTCCAGAAGTTAGATCAGATGGCAAATTGGATTTGGTGCTAGGTCTTTCCCTTTAGGTTTTACCCCAACAATGTTTTCATTAGTTTCGCTCACTCTCGAAATCAAGCATTTTACAGCAGGTTGGAGCAGCCTGTATCTCAGCACAGGAATAAGGTAGGGAAGAATTCTAAGGATCATTTTGACTGCCTCCAGAAGTTAGATCAGATGGCAAATTGGATTTGGTGCTAGGTCTTTCCCTTTAGGTTTTACCCCAACAATGTTTTCATTAGTTTCGCTCACTCTCGAAATCAAGCATTTTACAGCAGGTTGGAGCAGCCTGTATCTCAGCACAGGAATAAGGTAGGGAAGAATTCTAAGGATCATTTTGACTGCCTCCAGAAGTTAGATCAGATGGCAAATTGGATTTGGTGCTAGGTCTTTCCCTTTAGGTTTTACCCCAACAATGTTTTCATTAGTTTCGCTCACTCTCGAAATCAAGCATTTTACAGCAGGTTGGAGCAGCCTGTATCTCAGCACAGGAATAAGGTAGGGAAGAATTCTAAGGCTCATTTTGACTGCCTCCAGAAGTTAGATCAGATGGCAAATTGGATTTGGTGCTAGGTCTTTCCCTTTAGGTTTTACCCCAACAATGTTTTCATTAGTTTCGCTCACTCTCGAAATCAAGCATTTTACAGCAGGTTGGAGCAGCCTGTATCTCAGCACAGGAATAAGGTAGGGAAGAATTCTAAGGATCATTTTGACTGCCTCCAGAAGTTAGATCAGATGGCAAATTGGATTTGGTGCTAGGTCTTTCCCTTTAGGTTTTACCCCAACAATGTTTTCATTAGTTTCGCTCACTCTCGAAATCAAGCATTTTACAGCAGGTTGGAGCAGCCTGTATCTCAGCACAGGAATAAGGTAGGGAAGAATTCTAAGGCTCATTTTGACTGCCTCCAGAAGTTAGATCAGATGGCAAATTGGATTTGGTGCTAGGTCTTTCCCTTTAGGTTTTACCCCAACAATGTTTTCATTAGTTTCGCTCACTCTCGAAATCAAGCATTTTACAGCAGGTTGGAGCAGCCTGTATCTCAGCACAGGAATAAGGTAGGGAAGAATTCTAAGGCTCATTTTGACTGCCTCCAGAAGTTAGATCAGATGGCAAATTGGATTTGGTGCTAGGTCTTTCCCTTTAGGTTTTACCCCAACAATGTTTTCATTAGTTTCGCTCACTCTCGAAATCAAGCATTTTACAGCAGGTTGGAGCAGCCTGTATCTCAGCACAGGAATAAGGTAGGGAAGAATTCTGAGGATCATTTTGACTGCCTCCAGAAGTTAGATCAGATGGCAAATTGGATTTGGTGCTAGGTCTTTCCCTTTAGGTTTTACCCCAACAATGTTTTCATTAGTTTCGCTCACTCTCGAAATCAAGCATTTTACAGCAGGTTGGAGCAGCCTGTATCTCAGCACAGGAATAAGGTAGGGAAGAATTCTAAGGATCATTTTGACTGCCTCCAGAAGTTAGATCAGATGGCAAATTGGATTTGGTGCTAGGTCTTTCCCTTTAGGTTTTACCCCAACAATGTTTTCATTAGTTTCGCTCACTCTCGAAATCAAGCATTTTACAGCAGGTTGGAGCAGCCTGTATCTCAGCACAGGAATAAGGTAGGGAAGAATTCTAAGGCTCATTTTGACTGCCTCCAGAAGTTAGATCAGATGGCAAATTGGATTTGGTGCTAGGTCTTTCCCTTTAGGTTTTACCCCAACAATGTTTTCATTAGTTTCGCTCACTCTCGAAATCAAGCATTTTACAGCAGGTTGGAGCAGCCTGTATCTCAGCACAGGAATAAGGTAGGGAAGAATTCTAAGGATCATTTTGACTGCCTCCAGAAGTTAGATCAGATGGCAAATTGGATTTGGTGCTAGGTCTTTCCCTTTAGGTTTTACCCCAACAATGTTTTCATTAGTTTCGCTCACTCTCGAAATCAAGCATTTTACAGCAGGTTGGAGCAGCCTGTATCTCAGCACAGGAATAAGGTAGGGAAGAATTCTAAGGATCATTTTGACTGCCTCCAGAAGTTAGATCAGATGGCAAATTGGATTTGGTGCTAGGTCTTTCCCTTTAGGTTTTACCCCAACAATGTTTTCATTAGTTTCGCTCACTCTCGAAATCAAGCATTTTACAGCAGGTTGGAGCAGCCTGTATCTCAGCACAGGAATAAGGTAGGGAAGAATTCTAAGGATCATTTTGACTGCCTCCAGAAGTTAGATCAGATGGCAAATTGGATTTGGTGCTAGGTCTTTCCCTTTAGGTTTTACCCCAACAATGTTTTCATTAGTTTCGCTCACTCTCGAAATCAAGCATTTTACAGCAGGTTGGAGCAGCCTGTATCTCAGCACAGGAATAAGGTAGGGAAGAATTCTAAGGCTCATTTTGACTGCCTCCAGAAGTTAGATCAGATGGCAAATTGGATTTGGTGCTAGGTCTTTCCCTTTAGGTTTTACCCCAACAATGTTTTCATTAGTTTCGCTCACTCTCGAAATCAAGCATTTTACAGCAGGTTGGAGCAGCCTGTATCTCAGCACAGGAATAAGGTAGGGAAGAATTCAAATGCTCATTTTGACTGCCTCCAGAAGTTAGATCAGATGGCAAATTGGATTTGGTGCTAGGTCTTTCCCTTTAGGTTTTACCCCAACAATGTTTTCATTAGTTTCGCTCACTCTCGAAATCAAGCATTTTACAGCAGGTTGGAGCAGCCTGTATCTCAGCACAGGAATAAGGTAGGGAAGAATTCTAAGGCTCATTTTGACTGCCTCCAGAAGTTAGATCAGATGGCAAATTGGATTTGGTGCTAGGTCTTTCCCTTTAGGTTTTACCCCAACAATGTTTTCATTAGTTTCGCTCACTCTCGAAATCAAGCATTTTACAGCAGGTTGGAGCAGCCTGTATCTCAGCACAGGAATAAGGTAGGGAAGAATTCTAAGGATCATTTTGACTGCCTCCAGAAGTTAGATCAGATGGCAAATTGGATTTGGTGCTAGGTCTTTCCTTTTAGGTTTTACCCCAACAATGTTTTCATTAGTTTCGCTCACTCTCGAAATCAAGCATTTTACAGCAGGTTGGAGCAGCCTGTATCTCAGCACAGGAATAAGGTAGGGAAGAATTCTAAGGCTCATTTTGACTGCCTCCAGAAGTTAGATCAGATGGCAAATTGGATTTGGTGCTAGGTCTTTCCCTTTAGGTTTTACCCCAACAATGTTTTCATTAGTTTCGCTCACTCTCGAAATCAAGCATTTTACAGCAGGTTGGAGCAGCCTGTATCTCAGCACAGGAATAAGGTAGGGAAGAATTCTAAGGATCATTTTGACTGCCTCCAGAAGTTAGATCAGATGGCAAATTGGATTTGGTGCTAGGTCTTTCCCTTTAGGTTTTACCCCAACAATGTTTTCATTAGTTTCGCTCACTCTCGAAATCAAGCATTTTACAGCAGGTTGGAGCAGCCTGTATCTCAGCACAGGAATAAGGTAGGGAAGAATTCTAAGGCTCATTTTGACTGCCTCCAGAAGTTAGATCAGATGGCAAATTGGATTTGGTGCTAGGTCTTTCCCTTTAGGTTTTACCCCAACAATGTTTTCATTAGTTTCGCTCACTCTCGAAATCAAGCATTTTACAGCAGGTTGGAGCAGCCTGTATCTCAGCACAGGAATAAGGTAGGGAAGAATTCTAAGGCTCATTTTGACTGCCTCCAGAAGTTAGATCAGATGGCAAATTGGATTTGGTGCTAGGTCTTTCCCTTTAGGTTTTACCCCAACAATGTTTTCATTAGTTTCGCTCACTCTCGAAATCAAGCATTTTACAGCAGGTTGGAGCAGCCTGTATCTCAGCACAGGAATAAGGTAGGGAAGAATTCTGAGGATCATTTTGACTGCCTCCAGAAGTTAGATCAGATGGCAAATTGGATTTGGTGCTAGGTCTTTCCCTTTAGGTTTTACCCCAACAATGTTTTCATTAGTTTCGCTCACTCTCGAAATCAAGCATTTTACAGCAGGTTGGAGCAGCCTGTATCTCAGCACAGGAATAAGGTAGGGAAGAATTCTAAGGATCATTTTGACTGCCTCCAGAAGTTAGATCAGATGGCAAATTGGATTTGGTGCTAGGTCTTTCCCTTTAGGTTTTACCCCAACAATGTTTTCATTAGTTTCGCTCACTCTCGAAATCAAGCATTTTACAGCAGGTTGGAGCAGCCTGTATCTCAGCACAGGAATAAGGTAGGGAAGAATTCTAAGGCTCATTTTGACTGCCTCCAGAAGTTAGATCAGATGGCAAATTGGATTTGGTGCTAGGTCTTTCCCTTTAGGTTTTACCCCAACAATGTTTTCATTAGTTTCGCTCACTCTCGAAATCAAGCATTTTACAGCAGGTTGGAGCAGCCTGTATCTCAGCACAGGAATAAGGTAGGGAAGAATTCTAAGGATCATTTTGACTGCCTCCAGAAGTTAGATCAGATGGCAAATTGGATTTGGTGCTAGGTCTTTCCCTTTAGGTTTTACCCCAACAATGTTTTCATTAGTTTCGCTCACTCTCGAAATCAAGCATTTTACAGCAGGTTGGAGCAGCCTGTATCTCAGCACAGGAATAAGGTAGGGAAGAATTCTAAGGCTCATTTTGACTGCCTCCAGAAGTTAGATCAGATGGCAAATTGGATTTGGTGCTAGGTCTTTCCCTTTAGGTTTTACCCCAACAATGTTTTCATTAGTTTCGCTCACTCTCGAAATCAAGCATTTTACAGCAGGTTGGAGCAGCCTGTATCTCAGCACAGGAATAAGGTAGGGAAGAATTCTAAGGATCATTTTGACTGCCTCCAGAAGTTAGATCAGATGGCAAATTGGATTTGGTGCTAGGTCTTTCCCTTTCGGTTTTACCCCAACAATGTTTTCCTTAGTTTCGCTCACTCTCGAAATCAAGCATTTTACAGCAGGTTGGAGCAGCCTGTATCTCAGCACAGGAATAAGGTAGGGAAGAATTCTAAGGCTCATTTTGACTGCCTCCAGAAGTTAGATCAGATGGCAAATTGGATTTGGTGCTAGGTCTTTCCCTTTAGGTTTTACCCCAACAATGTTTTCATTAGTTTCGCTCACTCTCGAAATCAAGCATTTTACAGCAGGTTGGAGCAGCCTGTATCTCAGCACAGGAATAAGGTAGGGAAGAATTCAAATGCTCATTTTGACTGCCTCCAGAAGTTAGATCAGATGGCAAATTGGATTTGGTGCTAGGTCTTTCCCTTTAGGTTTTACCCCAACAATGTTTTCATTAGTTTCGCTCACTCTCGAAATCAAGCATTTTACAGCAGGTTGGAGCAGCCTGTATCTCAGCACAGGAATAAGGTAGGGAAGAATTCTAAGGCTCATTTTGACTGCCTCCAGAAGTTAGATCAGATGGCAAATTGGATTTGGTGCTAGGTCTTTCCCTTTAGGTTTTACCCCAACAATGTTTTCATTAGTTTCGCTCACTCTCGAAATCAAGCATTTTACAGCAGGTTGGAGCAGCCTGTATCTCAGCACAGGAATAAGGTAGGGAAGAATTCTAAGGATCATTTTGACTGCCTCCAGAAGTTAGATCAGATGGCAAATTGGATTTGGTGCTAGGTCTTTCCCTTTAGGTTTTACCCCAACAATGTTTTCATTAGTTTCGCTCACTCTCGAAATCAAGCATTTTACAGCAGGTTGGAGCAGCCTGTATCTCAGCACAGGAATAAGGTAGGGAAGAATTCTAAGGATCATTTTGACTGCCTCCAGAAGTTAGATCAGATGGCAAATTGGATTTGGTGCTAGGTCTTTCCTTTTAGGTTTTACCCCAACAATGTTTTCATTAGTTTCGCTCACTCTCGAAATCAAGCATTTTACAGCAGGTTGGAGCAGCCTGTATCTCAGCACAGGAATAAGGTAGGGAAGAATTCTAAGGCTCATTTTGACTGCCTCCAGAAGTTAGATCAGATGGCAAATTGGATTTGGTGCTAGGTCTTTCCCTTTAGGTTTTACCCCAACAATGTTTTCATTAGTTTCGCTCACTCTCGAAATCAAGCATTTTACAGCAGGTTGGAGCAGCCTGTATCTCAGCACAGGAATAAGGTAGGGAAGAATTCTAAGGATCATTTTGACTGCCTCCAGAAGTTAGATCAGATGGCAAATTGGATTTGGTGCTAGGTCTTTCCCTTTAGGTTTTACCCCAACAATGTTTTCATTAGTTTCGCTCACTCTCGAAATCAAGCATTTTACAGCAGGTTGGAGCAGCCTGTATCTCAGCACAGGAATAAGGTAGGGAAGAATTCTAAGGCTCATTTTGACTGCCTCCAGAAGTTAGATCAGATGGCAAATTGGATTTGGTGCTAGGTCTTTCCCTTTAGGTTTTACCCCAACAATGTTTTCATTAGTTTCGCTCACTCTCGAAATCAAGCATTTTACAGCAGGTTGGAGCAGCCTGTATCTCAGCACAGGAATAAGGTAGGGAAGAATTCTAAGGCTCATTTTGACTGCCTCCAGAAGTTAGATCAGATGGCAAATTGGATTTGGTGCTAGGTCTTTCCCTTTAGGTTTTACCCCAACAATGTTTTCATTAGTTTCGCTCACTCTCGAAATCAAGCATTTTACAGCAGGTTGGAGCAGCCTGTATCTCAGCACAGGAATAAGGTAGGGAAGAATTCTGAGGATCATTTTGACTGCCTCCAGAAGTTAGATCAGATGGCAAATTGGATTTGGTGCTAGGTCTTTCCCTTTAGGTTTTACCCCAACAATGTTTTCATTAGTTTCGCTCACTCTCGAAATCAAGCATTTTACAGCAGGTTGGAGCAGCCTGTATCTCAGCACAGGAATAAGGTAGGGAAGAATTCTAAGGATCATTTTGACTGCCTCCAGAAGTTAGATCAGATGGCAAATTGGATTTGGTGCTAGGTCTTTCCCTTTAGGTTTTACCCCAACAATGTTTTCATTAGTTTCGCTCACTCTCGAAATCAAGCATTTTACAGCAGGTTGGAGCAGCCTGTATCTCAGCACAGGAATAAGGTAGGGAAGAATTCTAAGGATCATTTTGACTGCCTCCAGAAGTTAGATCAGATGGCAAATTGGATTTGGTGCTAGGTCTTTCCCTTTAGGTTTTACCCCAACAATGTTTTCATTAGTTTCGCTCACTCTCGAAATCAAGCATTTTACAGCAGGTTGGAGCAGCCTGTATCTCAGCACAGGAATAAGGTAGGGAAGAATTCTGAGGATCATTTTGACTGCCTCCAGAAGTTAGATCAGATGGCAAATTGGATTTGGTGCTAGGTCTTTCCCTTTAGGTTTTACCCCAACAATGTTTTCATTAGTTTCGCTCACTCTCGAAATCAAGCATTTTACAGCAGGTTGGAGCAGCCTGTATCTCAGCACAGGAATAAGGTAGGGAAGAATTCTAAGGCTCATTTTGACTGCCTCCAGAAGTTAGATCAGATGGCAAATTGGATTTGGTGCTAGGTCTTTCCCTTTAGGTTTTACCCCAACAATGTTTTCATTAGTTTCGCTCACTCTCGAAATCAAGCATTTTACAGCAGGTTGGAGCAGCCTGTATCTCAGCACAGGAATAAGGTAGGGAAGAATTCTAAGGATCATTTTGACTGTCTCCAGAAGTTAGATCAGATGGCAAATTGGATTTGGTGCTAGGTCTTTCCCTTTAGGTTTTACCCCAACAATGTTTTCATTAGTTTCGCTCACTCTCGAAATCAAGCATTTTACAGCAGGTTGGAGCAGCCTGTATCTCAGCACAGGAATAAGGTAGGGAAGAATTCTAAGGATCATTTTGACTGCCTCCAGAAGTTAGATCAGATGGCAAATTGGATTTGGTGCTAGGTCTTTCCCTTTAGGTTTTACCCCAACAATGTTTTCATTAGTTTCGCTCACTCTCGAAATCAAGCATTTTACAGCAGGTTGGAGCAGCCTGTATCTCAGCACAGGAATAAGGCAGGGAAGAATTCTAAGGCTCATTTTGACTGCCTCCAGAAGTTAGATCAGATGGCAAATTGGATTTGGTGCTAGGTCTTTCCCTTTAGGTTTTACCCCAACAATGTTTTCATTAGTTTCGCTCACTCTCGAAATCAAGCATTTTACAGCAGGTTGGAGCAGCCTGTATCTCAGCACAGGAATAAGGTAGGGAAGAATTCTAAGGATCATTTTGACTGCCTCCAGAAGTTAGATCAGATGGCAAATTGGATTTGGTGCTAGGTCTTTCCCTTTAGGTTTTACCCCAACAATGTTTTCATTAGTTTCGCTCACTCTCGAAATCAAGCATTTTACAGCAGGTTGGAGCAGCCTGTATCTCAGCACAGGAATAAGGTAGGGAAGAATTCTAAGGCTCATTTTGACTGCCTCCAGAAGTTAGATCAGATGGCAAATTGGATTTGGTGCTAGGTCTTTCCCTTTAGGTTTTACCCCAACAATGTTTTCATTAGTTTCGCTCACTCTCGAAATCAAGCATTTTACAGCAGGTTGGAGCAGCCTGTATCTCAGCACAGGAATAAGGTAGGGAAGAATTCTAAGGATCATTTTGACTGCCTCCAGAAGTTAGATCAGATGGCAAATTGGATTTGGTGCTAGGTCTTTCCCTTTAGGTTTTACCCCAACAATGTTTTCATTAGTTTCGCTCACTCTCGAAATCAAGCATTTTACAGCAGGTTGGAGCAGCCTGTATCTCAGCACAGGAATAAGGTAGGGAAGAATTCTAAGGCTCATTTTGACTGCCTCCAGAAGTTAGATCAGATGGCAAATTGGATTTGGTGCTAGGTCTTTCCCTTTAGGTTTTACCCCAACAATGTTTTCATTAGTTTCGCTCACTCTCGAAATCAAGCATTTTACAGCAGGTTGGAGCAGCCTGTATCTCAGCACAGGAATAAGGTAGGGAAGAATTCTAAGGATCATTTTGACTGCCTCCAGAAGTTAGATCAGATGGCAAATTGGATTTGGTGCTAGGTCTTTCCCTTTAGGTTTTACCCCAACAATGTTTTCATTAGTTTCGCTCACTCTCGAAATCAAGCATTTTACAGCAGGTTGGAGCAGCCTGTATCTCAGCACAGGAATAAGGTAGGGAAGAATTCTAAGGATCATTTTGACTGCCTCCAGAAGTTAGATCAGATGGCAAATTGGATTTGGTGCTAGGTCTTTCCCTTTCGGTTTTACCCCAACAATGTTTTCATTAGTTTCGCTCACTCTCGAAATCAAGCATTTTACAGCAGGTTGGAGCAGCCTGTATCTCAGCACAGGAATAAGGTAGGGAAGAATTCTAAGGATCATTTTGACTGCCTCCAGAAGTTAGATCAGATGGCAAATTGGATTTGGTGCTAGGTCTTTCCCTTTAGGTTTTACCCCAACAATGTTTTCATTAGTTTCGCTCACTCTCGAAATCAAGCATTTTACAGCAGGTTGGAGCAGCCTGTATCTCAGCACAGGAATAAGGTAGGGAAGAATTCTAAGGATCATTTTGACTGCCTCCAGAAGTTAGATCAGATGGCAAATTGGATTTGGTGCTAGGTCTTTCCCTTTAGGTTTTACCCCAACAATGTTTTCATTAGTTTCGCTCACTCTCGAAATCAAGCATTTTACAGCAGGTTGGAGCAGCCTGTATCTCAGCACAGGAATAAGGTAGGGAAGAATTCTAAGGATCATTTTGACTGCCTCCAGAAGTTAGATCAGATGGCAAATTGGATTTGGTGCTAGGTCTTTCCCTTTAGGTTTTACCCCAACAATGTTTTCATTAGTTTCGCTCACTCTCGAAATCAAGCATTTTACAGCAGGTTGGAGCAGCCTGTATCTCAGCACAGGAATAAGGTAGGGAAGAATTCAAATGCTCATTTTGACTGCCTCCAGAAGTTAGATCAGATGGCAAATTGGATTTGGTGCTAGGTCTTTCCCTTTAAGTTTTACCCCAACAATGTTTTCATTAGTTTCGCTCACTCTCGAAATCAAGCATTTTACAGCAGGTTGGAGCAGCCTGTATCTCAGCACAGGAATAAGGTAGGGAAGAATTCTAAGGATCATTTTGACTGCCTCCAGAAGTTAGATCAGATGGCAAATTGGATTTGGTGCTAGGTCTTTCCCTTTAGGTTTTACCCCAACAATGTTTTCATTAGTTTCGCTCACTCTCGAAATCAAGCATTTTACAGCAGGTTGGAGCAGCCTGTATCTCAGCACAGGAATAAGGTAGGGAAGAATTCAAATGCTCATTTTGACTGCCTCCAGAAGTTAGATCAGATGGCAAATTGGATTTGGTGCTAGGTCTTTCCCTTTAGGTTTTACCCCAACAATGTTTTCATTAGTTTCGCTCACTCTCGAAATCAAGCATTTTACAGCAGGTTGGAGCAGCCTGTATCTCAGCACAGGAATAAGGTAGGGAAGAATTCTAAGGATCATTTTGACTGCCTCCAGAAGTTAGATCAGATGGCAAATTGGATTTGGTGCTAGGTCTTTCCCTTTAGGTTTTACCCCAACAATGTTTTCATTAGTTTCGCTCACTCTCGAAATCAAGCATTTTACAGCAGGTTGGAGCAGCCTGTATCTCAGCACAGGAATAAGGTAGGGAAGAATTCTAAGGATCATTTTGACTGCCTCCAGAAGTTAGATCAGATGGCAAATTGGATTTGGTGCTAGGTCTTTCCCTTTAGGTTTTACCCCAACAATGTTTTCATTAGTTTCGCTCACTCTCGAAATCAAGCATTTTACAGCAGGTTGGAGCAGCCTGTATCTCAGCACAGGAATAAGGTAGGGAAGAATTCTAAGGCTCATTTTGACTGCCTCCAGAAGTTAGATCAGATGGCAAATTGGATTTGGTGCTAGGTCTTTCCCTTTCGGTTTTACCCCAACAATGTTTTCATTAGTTTCGCTCACTCTCGAAATCAAGCATTTTACAGCAGGTTGGAGCAGCCTGTATCTCAGCACAGGAATAAGGTAGGGAAGAATTCTAAGGCTCATTTTGACTGCCTCCAGAAGTTAGATCAGATGGCAAATTGGATTTGGTGCTAGGTCTTTCCCTTTAGGTTTTACCCCAACAATGTTTTCATTAGTTTCGCTCACTCTCGAAATCAAGCATTTTACAGCAGGTTGGAGCAGCCTGTATCTCAGCACAGGAATAAGGTAGGGAAGAATTCTAAGGCTCATTTTGACTGCCTCCAGAAGTTAGATCAGATGGCAAATTGGATTTGGTGCTAGGTCTTTCCCTTTAGGTTTTACCCCAACAATGTTTTCATTAGTTTCGCTCACTCTCGAAATCAAGCATTTTACAGCAGGTTGGAGCAGCCTGTATCTCAGCACAGGAATAAGGTAGGGAAGAATTCTAAGGATCATTTTGACTGCCTCCAGAAGTTAGATCAGATGGCAAATTGGATTTGGTGCTAGGTCTTTCCCTTTAGGTTTTACCCCAACAATGTTTTCATTAGTTTCGCTCACTCTCGAAATCAAGCATTTTACAGCAGGTTGGAGCAGCCTGTATCTCAGCACAGGAATAAGGTAGGGAAGAATTCTAAGGCTCATTTTGACTGCCTCCAGAAGTTAGATCAGATGGCAAATTGGATTTGGTGCTAGGTCTTTCCCTTTAGGTTTTACCCCAACAATGTTTTCATTAGTTTCGCTCACTCTCGAAATCAAGCATTTTACAGCAGGTTGGAGCAGCCTGTATCTCAGCACAGGAATAAGGTAGGGAAGAATTCAAATGCTCATTTTGACTGCCTCCAGAAGTTAGATCAGATGGCAAATTGGATTTGGTGCTAGGTCTTTCCCTTTAGGTTTTACCCCAACAATGTTTTCATTAGTTTCGCTCACTCTCGAAATCAAGCATTTTACAGCAGGTTGGAGCAGCCTGTATCTCAGCACAGGAATAAGGTAGGGAAGAATTCTAAGGCTCATTTTGACTGCCTCCAGAAGTTAGATCAGATGGCAAATTGGATTTGGTGCTAGGTCTTTCCCTTTAGGTTTTACCCCAACAATGTTTTCATTAGTTTCGCTCACTCTCGAAATCAAGCATTTTACAGCAGGTTGGAGCAGCCTGTATCTCAGCACAGGAATAAGGTAGGGAAGAATTCTAAGGATCATTTTGACTGCCTCCAGAAGTTAGATCAGATGGCAAATTGGATTTGGTGCTAGGTCTTTCCCTTTAGGTTTTACCCCAACAATGTTTTCATTAGTTTCGCTCACTCTCGAAATCAAGCATTTTACAGCAGGTTGGAGCAGCCTGTATCTCAGCACAGGAATAAGGTAGGGAAGAATTCTAAGGATCATTTTGACTGCCTCCAGAAGTTAGATCAGATGGCAAATTGGATTTGGTGCTAGGTCTTTCCCTTTAGGTTTTACCCCAACAATGTTTTCATTAGTTTCGCTCACTCTCGAAATCAAGCATTTTACAGCAGGTTGGAGCAGCCTGTATCTCAGCACAGGAATAAGGTAGGGAAGAATTCTAAGGATCATTTTGACTGCCTCCAGAAGTTAGATCAGATGGCAAATTGGATTTGGTGCTAGGTCTTTCCCTTTAGGTTTTACCCCAACAATGTTTTCATTAGTTTCGCTCACTCTCGAAATCAAGCATTTTACAGCAGGTTGGAGCAGCCTGTATCTCAGCACAGGAATAAGGTAGGGAAGAATTCAAATGCTCATTTTGACTGCCTCCAGAGGTTAGATCAGATGGCAAATTGGATTTGGTGCTAGGTCTTTCCCTTTAGGTTTTACCCCAACAATGTTTTCATTAGTTTCGCTCACTCTCGAAATCAAGCATTTTACAGCAGGTTGGAGCAGCCTGTATCTCAGCACAGGAATAAGGTAGGGAAGAATTCTAAGGATCATTTTGACTGCCTCCAGAAGTTAGATCAGATGGCAAATTGGATTTGGTGCTAGGTCTTTCCCTTTAGGTTTTACCCCAACAATGTTTTCATTAGTTTCGCTCACTCTCGAAATCAAGCATTTTACAGCAGGTTGGAGCAGCCTGTATCTCAGCACAGGAATAAGGTAGGGAAGAATTCTAAGGATCATTTTGACTGCCTCCAGAAGTTAGGTCAGATGGCAAATTGGATTTGGTGCTAGGTTTTACCCCAACAATGTTTTCATTAGTTTCGCTCACTCTCGAAATCAAGCATTTTACAGCAGGTTGGAGCAGCCTGTATCTCAGCACAGGAATAAGGTAGGGAAGAATTCTAAGGCTTATTTTGACTGCCTCCAGAAGTTAGATCAGATGGCAAATTGGATTTGGTGCTAGGTCTTTCCCTTTAGGTTTTACCCCAACAATGTTTTAATTAGTTTCGCTCACTCTCGAAATCAAGCATTTTACAGCAGGTTGGAGCAGCCTGTATCTCAGCACAGGAATAAGGTAGGGAAGAATTCAAATGCTCATTTTGACTGCCTCCAGAAGTTAGATCAGATGGCAAATTGGATTTGGTGCTAGGTCTTTCCCTTTAGGTTTTACCCCAACAATGTTTTCATTAGTTTCGCTCACTCTCGAAATCAAGCATTTTACAGCAGGTTGGAGCAGCCTGTATCTCAGCACAGGAATAAGGTAGGGAAGAATTCTAAGGATCATTTTGACTGCCTCCAGAAGTTAGATCAGATGGCAAATTGGATTTGGTGCTAGGTCTTTCCCTTTAGGTTTTACCCCAACAATGTTTTCATTAGTTTCGCTCACTCTCGAAATCAAGCATTTTACAGCAGGTTGGAGCAGCCTGTATCTCAGCACAGGAATAAGGTAGGGAAGAATTCTAAGGATCATTTTGACTGCCTCCAGAAGTTAGATCAGATGGCAAATTGGATTTGGTGCTAGGTCTTTCCCTTTAGGTTTTACCCCAACAATGTTTTCATTAGTTTCGCTCACTCTCGAAATCAAGCATTTTACAGCAGGTTGGAGCAGCCTGTATCTCAGCACAGGAATAAGGTAGGGAAGAATTCTAAGGATCATTTTGACTGCCTCCAGAAGTTAGATCAGATGGCAAATTGGATTTGGTGCTAGGTCTTTCCCTTTAGGTTTTACCCCAACAATGTTTTCATTAGTTTCGCTCACTCTCGAAATCAAGCATTTTACAGCAGGTTGGAGCAGCCTGTATCTCAGCACAGGAATAAGGTAGGGAAGAATTCTGAGGATCATTTTGACTGCCTCCAGAAGTTAGGTCAGATGGCAAATTGGATTTGGTGCTAGGTTTTACCCCAACAATGTTTTCATTAGTTTCGCTCACTCTCGAAATCAAGCATTTTACAGCAGGTTGGAGCAGCCTGTATCTCAGCACAGGAATAAGGTAGGGAAGAATTCTAAGGCTCATTTTGACTGCCTCCAGAAGTTAGATCAGATGGCAAATTGGATTTGGTGCTAGGTCTTTCCCTTTAGGTTTTACCCCAACAATGTTTTCATTAGTTTCGCTCACTCTCGAAATCAAGCATTTTACAGCAGGTTGGAGCAGCCTGTATCTCAGCACAGGAATAAGGTAGGGAAGAATTCAAATGCTCATTTTGACTGCCTCCAGAAGTTAGATCAGATGGCAAATTGGATTTGGTGCTAGGTCTTTCCCTTTAGGTTTTACCCCAACAATGTTTTCATTAGTTTCGCTCACTCTCGAAATCAAGCATTTTACAGCAGGTTGGAGCAGCCTGTATCTCAGCGCAGGAATAAGGTAGGGAAGAATTCTAAGGATCATTTTGACTGCCTCCAGAAGTTAGATCAGATGGCAAATTGGATTTGGTGCTAGGTCTTTCCCTTTAGGTTTTACCCCAACAATGTTTTCATTAGTTTCGCTCACTCTCGAAATCAAGCATTTTACAGCAGGTTGGAGCAGCCTGTATCTCAGCACAGGAATAAGGTAGGGAAGAATTCTAAGGATCATTTTGACTGCCTCCAGAAGTTAGATCAGATGGCAAATTGGATTTGGTGCTAGGTCTTTCCCTTTAGGTTTTACCCCAACAATGTTTTCATTAGTTTCGCTCACTCTCGAAATCAAGCATTTTACAGCAGGTTGGAGCAGCCTGTATCTCAGCACAGGTATAAGGTAGGGAAGAATTCTAAGGATCATTTTGACTGCCTCCAGAAGTTAGATCAGATGGCAAATTGGATTTGGTGCTAGGTCTTTCCCTTTAGGTTTTACCCCAACAATGTTTTCATTAGTTTCGCTCACTCTCGAAATCAAGCATTTTACAGCAGGTTGGAGCAGCCTGTATCTCAGCACAGGAATAAGGTAGGGAAGAATTCTAAGGCTCATTTTGACTGCCTCCAGAAGTTAGATCAGATGGCAAATTGGATTTGGTGCTAGGTCTTTCCCTTTAGGTTTTACCCCAACAATGTTTTCATTGGTTTCGCTCACTCTCGAAATCAAGCATTTTACAGCAGGTTGGAGCAGCCTGTATCTCAGCACAGGAATAAGGTAGGGAAGAATTCTAAGGATCATTTTGACTGCCTCCAGAAGTTAGATCAGATGGCAAATTGGATTTGGTGCTAGGTCTTTCCCTTTAGGTTTTACCCCAACAATGTTTTCATTAGTTTCGCTCACTCTCGAAATCAAGCATTTTACAGCAGGTTGGAGCAGCCTGTATCTCAGCACAGGAATAAGGTAGGGAAGAATTCAAATGCTCATTTTGACTGCCTCCAGAAGTTAGATCAGATGGCAAATTGGATTTGGTGCTAGGTCTTTCCCTTTAGGTTTTACCCCAACAATGTTTTCATTAGTTTCGCTCACTCTCGAAATCAAGCATTTTACAGCAGGTTGGAGCAGCCTGTATCTCAGCACAGGAATAAGGTAGGGAAGAATTCTAAGGCTCATTTTGACTGCCTCCAGAAGTTAGATCAGATGGCAAATTGGATTTGGTGCTAGGTCTTTCCCTTTAGGTTTTACCCCAACAATGTTTTCATTAGTTTCGCTCACTCTCGAAATCAAGCATTTTACAGCAGGTTGGAGCAGCCTGTATCTCAGCACAGGAATAAGGTAGGGAAGAATTCTAAGGATCATTTTGACTGCCTCCAGAAGTTAGATCAGATGGCAAATTGGATTTGGTGCTAGGTCTTTCCCTTTAGGTTTTACCCCAACAATGTTTTCATTAGTTTCGCTCACTCTCGAAATCAAGCATTTTACAGCAGGTTGGAGCAGCCTGTATCTCAGCACAGGAATAAGGTAGGGAAGAATTCTAAGGCTCATTTTGACTGCCTCCAGAAGTTAGATCAGATGGCAAATTGGATTTGGTGCTAGGTCTTTCCCTTTAGGTTTTACCCCAACAATGTTTTCATTAGTTTCGCTCACTCTCGAAATCAAGCATTTTACAGCAGGTTGGAGCAGCCTGTATCTCAGCACAGGAATAAGGTAGGGAAGAATTCTAAGGATCATTTTGACTGCCTCCAGAAGTTAGATCAGATGGCAAATTGGATTTGGTGCTAGGTCTTTCCCTTTAGGTTTTACCCCAACAAAGTTTTCATTAGTTTCGCTCACTCTCGAAATCAAGCATTTTACAGCAGGTTGGAGCAGCCTGTATCTCAGCACAGGAATAAGGTAGGGAAGAATTCTAAGGATCATTTTGACTGCCTCCAGAAGTTAGATCAGATGGCAAATTGGATTTGGTGCTAGGTCTTTCCCTTTAGGTTTTACCCCAACAATGTTTTCATTAGTTTCGCTCACTCTCGAAATCAAGCATTTTACAGCAGGTTGGAGCAGCCTGTATCTCAGCACAGGAATAAGGTAGGGAAGAATTCTAAGGCTCATTTTGACTGCCTCCAGAAGTTAGATCAGATGGCAAATTGGATTTGGTGCTAGGTCTTTCCCTTTCGGTTTTACCCCAACAATGTTTTCATTAGTTTCGCTCACTCTCGAAATCAAGCATTTTACAGCAGGTTGGAGCAGCCTGTATCTCAGCACAGGAATAAGGTAGGGAAGAATTCTAAGGATCATTTTGACTGCCTCCAGAAGTTAGATCAGATGGCAAATTGGATTTGGTGCTAGGTCTTTCCCTTTAGGTTTTACCCCAACAATGTTTTCATTAGTTTCGCTCACTCTCGAAATCAAGCATTTTACAGCAGGTTGGAGCAGCCTGTATCTCAGCACAGGAATAAGGTAGGGAAGAATTCTAAGGATCATTTTGACTGCCTCCAGAAGTTAGATCAGATGGCAAATTGGATTTGGTGCTAGGGCTTTCCCTTTAGGTTTTACCCCAACAATGTTTTCATTAGTTTCGCTCACTCTCGAAATCAAGCATTTTACAGCAGGTTGGAGCAGCCTGTATCTCAGCACAGGAATAAGGTAGGGAAGAATTCTAAGGCTCATTTTGACTGCCTCCAGAAGTTAGATCAGATGGCAAATTGGATTTGGTGCTAGGTTTTACCCCAACAATGTTTTCATTAGTTTCGCTCACTCTCGAAATCAAGCATTTTACAGCAGGTTGGAGCAGCCTGTATCTCAGCACAGGAATAAGGTAGGGAAGGAATTCTAAGGCTCATTTTGACTGCCTCCAGAAGTTAGATCAGATGGCAAATTGGATTTGGTGCTAGGTCTTTCCCTTTAGGTTTTACCCCAACAATGTTTTCATTAGTTTCGCTCACTCTCGAAATCAAGCATTTTACAGCAGGTTGGAGCAGCCTGTATCTCAGCACAGGAATAAGGTAGGGAAGAATTCTAAGGATCATTTTGACTGCCTCCAGAAGTTAGATCAGATGGCAAATTGGATTTGGTGCTAGGTCTTTCCCTTTCGGTTTTACCCCAACAATGTTTTCATTAGTTTCGCTCACTCTCGAAATCAAGCATTTTACAGCAGGTTGGAGCAGCCTGTATCTCAGCACAGGAATAAGGTAGGGAAGAATTCTAAGGCTCATTTTGACTGCCTCCAGAAGTTAGATCAGATGGCAAATTGGATTTGGTGCTAGGTCTTTCCCTTTAGGTTTTACCCCAACAATGTTTTCATTAGTTTCGCTCACTCTCGAAATCAAGCATTTTACAGCAGGTTGGAGCAGCCTGTATCTCAGCACAGGAATAAGGTAGGGAAGAATTCTAAGGATCATTTTGACTGCCTCCAGAAGTTAGATCAGATGGCAAATTGGATTTGGTGCTAGGTCTTTCCCTTTAGGTTTTACCCCAACAATGTTTTCATTAGTTTCGCTCACTCTCGAAATCAAGCATTTTACAGCAGGTTGGAGCAGCCTGTATCTCAGCACAGGAATAAGGTAGGGAAGAATTCTAAGGATCATTTTGACTGCCTCCAGAAGTTAGATCAGATGGCAAATTGGATTTGGTGCTAGGTCTTTCCCTTTAGGTTTTACCCCAACAATGTTTTCATTAGTTTCGCTCACTCTCGAAATCAAGCATTTTACAGCAGGTTGGAGCAGCCTGTATCTCAGCACAGGAATAAGGTAGGGAAGAATTCAAATGCTCATTTTGACTGCCTCCAGAAGTTAGATCAGATGGCAAATTGGATTTGGTGCTAGGTCTTTCCCTTTAGGTTTTACCCCAACAATGTTTTCATTAGTTTCGCTCACTCTCGAAATCAAGCATTTTACAGCAGGTTGGAGCAGCCTGTATCTCAGCACAGGAATAAGGTAGGGAAGAATTCTAAGGCTCATTTTGACTGCCTCCAGAAGTTAGATCAGATGGCAAATTGGATTTGGTGCTAGGTCTTTCCCTTTAGGTTTTACCCCAACAATGTTTTCATTAGTTTCGCTCACTCTCGAAATCAAGCATTTTACAGCAGGTTGGAGCAGCCTGTATCTCAGCACAGGAATAAGGTAGGGAAGAATTCTAAGGCTCATTTTGACTGCCTCCAGAAGTTAGATCAGATGGCAAATTGGATTTGGTGCTAGGTCTTTCCCTTTAGGTTTTACCCCCAACAATGTTTTCATTAGTTTCGCTCACTCTCGAAATCAAGCATTTTACAGCAGGTTGGAGCAGCCTGTATCTCAGCACAGGAATAAGGTAGGGAAGAATTCTAAGGATCATTTTGACTGCCTCCAGAAGTTAGATCAGATGGCAAATTGGATTTGGTGCTAGGTCTTTCCCTTTCGGTTTTACCCCAACAATGTTTTCATTAGTTTCGCTCACTCTCGAAATCAAGCATTTTACAGCAGGTTGGAGCAGCCTGTATCTCAGCACAGGAATAAGGTAGGGAAGAATTCTAAGGCTCATTTTGACTGCCTCCAGAAGTTAGATCAGATGGCAAATTGGATTTGGTGCTAGGTCTTTCCCTTTAGGTTTTACCCCAACAATGTTTTCATTAGTTTCGCTCACTCTCGAAATCAAGCATTTTACAGCAGGTTGGAGCAGCCTGTATCTCAGCACAGGAATAAGGTAGGGAAGAATTCTAAGGCTCATTTTGACTGCCTCCAGAAGTTAGATCAGATGGCAAATTGGATTTGGTGCTAGGTCTTTCCCTTTAGGTTTTACCCCAACAATGTTTTCATTAGTTTCGCTCACTCTCGAAATCAAGCATTTTACAGCAGGTTGGAGCAGCCTGTATCTCAGCACAGGAATAAGGTAGGGAAGAATTCTAAGGCTCATTTTGACTGCCTCCAGAAGTTAGATCAGATGGCAAATTGGATTTGGTGCTAGGTCTTTCCCTTTAGGTTTTACCCCAACAATGTTTTCATTAGTTTCGCTCACTCTCGAAATCAAGCATTTTACAGCAGGTTGGAGCAGCCTGTATCTCAGCACAGGAATAAGGTAGGGAAGAATTCTAAGGCTCATTTTGACTGCCTCCAGAAGTTAGATCAGATGGCAAATTGGATTTGGTGCTAGGTCTTTCCCTTTAGGTTTTACCCCAACAATGTTTTCATTAGTTTCGCTCACTCTCGAAATCAAGCATTTTACAGCAGGTTGGAGCAGCCTGTATCTCAGCACAGGAATAAGGTAGGGAAGAATTCTAAGGATCATTTTGACTGCCTCCAGAAGTTAGATCAGATGGCAAATTGGATTTGGTGCTAGGTCTTTCCCTTTAGGTTTTACCCCAACAATGTTTTCATTAGTTTCGCTCACTCTCGAAATCAAGCATTTTACAGCAGGTTGGAGCAGCCTGTATCTCAGCACAGGAATAAGGTAGGGAAGAATTCAAATGCTCATTTTGACTGCCTCCAGAAGTTAGATCAGATGGCAAATTGGATTTGGTGCTAGGTCTTTCCCTTTAGGTTTTACCCCAACAATGTTTTCATTAGTTTCGCTCACTCTCGAAATCAAGCATTTTACAGCAGGTTGGAGCAGCCTGTATCTCAGCACAGGAATAAGGTAGGGAAGAATTCTAAGGATCATTTTGACTGCCTCCAGAAGTTAGATCAGATGGCAAATTGGATTTGGTGCTAGGTCTTTCCCTTTAGGTTTTACCCCAACAATGTTTTCATTAGTTTCGCTCACTCTCGAAATCAAGCATTTTACAGCAGGTTGGAGCAGCCTGTATCTCAGCACAGGAATAAGGTAGGGAAGAATTCTAAGGATCATTTTGACTGCCTCCAGAAGTTAGGTCAGATGGCAAATTGGATTTGGTGCTAGGTTTTACCCCAACAATGTTTTCATTAGTTTCGCTCACTCTCGAAATCAAGCATTTTACAGCAGGTTGGAGCAGCCTGTATCTCAGCACAGGAATAAGGTAGGGAAGAATTCTAAGGATCATTTTGACTGCCTCCAGAAGTTAGATCAGATGGCAAATTGGATTTGGTGCTAGGTCTTTCCCTTTAGGTTTTACCCCAACAATGTTTTCATTAGTTTCGCTCACTCTCGAAATCAAGCATTTTACAGCAGGTTGGAGCAGCCTGTATCTCAGCACAGGAATAAGGTAGGGAAGAATTCTAAGGCTCATTTTGACTGCCTCCAGAAGTTAGATCAGATGGCAAATTGGATTTGGTGCTAGGTCTTTCCCTTTAGGTTTTACCCCAACAATGTTTTCATTAGTTTCGCTCACTCTCGAAATCAAGCATTTTACAGCAGGTTGGAGCAGCCTGTATCTCAGCACAGGAATAAGGTAGGGAAGAATTCAAATGCTCATTTTGACTGCCTCCAGAAGTTAGATCAGATGGCAAATTGGATTTGGTGCTAGGTCTTTCCCTTTAGGTTTTACCCCAACAATGTTTTCATTAGTTTCGCTCACTCTCGAAATCAAGCATTTTACAGCAGGTTGGAGCAGCCTGTATCTCAGCACAGGAATAAGGTAGGGAAGAATTCTAAGGATCATTTTGACTGCCTCCAGAAGTTAGATCAGATGGCAAATTGGATTTGGTGCTAGGTCTTTCCCTTTAGGTTTTACCCCAACAATGTTTTCATTAGTTTCGCTCACTCTCGAAATCAAGCATTTTACAGCAGGTTGGAGCAGCCTGTATCTCAGCACAGGAATAAGGTAGGGAAGAATTCTAAGGATCATTTTGACTGCCTCCAGAAGTTAGATCAGATGGCAAATTGGATTTGGTGCTAGGTCTTTCCCTTTAGGTTTTACCCCAACAATGTTTTCATTAGTTTCGCTCACTCTCGAAATCAAGCATTTTACAGCAGGTTGGAGCAGCCTGTATCTCAGCACAGGTATAAGGTAGGGAAGAATTCTAAGGATCATTTTGACTGCCTCCAGAAGTTAGATCAGATGGCAAATTGGATTTGGTGCTAGGTCTTTCCCTTTAGGTTTTACCCCAACAATGTTTTCATTAGTTTCGCTCACTCTCGAAATCAAGCATTTTACAGCAGGTTGGAGCAGCCTGTATCTCAGCACAGGAATAAGGTAGGGAAGAATTCTAAGGCTCATTTTGACTGCCTCCAGAAGTTAGATCAGATGGCAAATTGGATTTGGTGCTAGGTCTTTCCCTTTAGGTTTTACCCCAACAATGTTTTCATTAGTTTCGCTCACTCTCGAAATCAAGCATTTTACAGCAGGTTGGAGCAGCCTGTATCTCAGCACAGGAATAAGGTAGGGAAGAATTCTAAGGATCATTTTGACTGCCTCCAGAAGTTAGATCAGATGGCAAATTGGATTTGGTGCTAGGTCTTTCCCTTTAGGTTTTACCCCAACAATGTTTTCATTAGTTTCGCTCACTCTCGAAATCAAGCATTTTACAGCAGGTTGGAGCAGCCTGTATCTCAGCACAGGAATAAGGTAGGGAAGAATTCAAATGCTCATTTTGACTGCCTCCAGAAGTTAGATCAGATGGCAAATTGGATTTGGTGCTAGGTCTTTCCCTTTAGGTTTTACCCCAACAATGTTTTCATTAGTTTCGCTCACTCTCGAAATCAAGCATTTTACAGCAGGTTGGAGCAGCCTGTATCTCAGCACAGGAATAAGGTAGGGAAGAATTCTAAGGATCATTTTGACTGCCTCCAGAAGTTAGATCAGATGGCAAATTGGATTTGGTGCTAGGTCTTTCCCTTTAGGTTTTACCCCAACAATGTTTTCATTAGTTTCGCTCACTCTCGAAATCAAGCATTTTACAGCAGGTTGGAGCAGCCTGTATCTCAGCACAGGAATAAGGTAGGGAAGAATTCTCAGGATCATTTTGACTGCCTCCAGAAGTTAGATCAGATGGCAAATTGGATTTGGTGCTAGGTCTTTCCCTTTAGGTTTTACCCCAACAATGTTTTCATTAGTTTCGCTCACTCTCGAAATCAAGCATTTTACAGCAGGTTGGAGCAGCCTGTATCTCAGCACAGGAATAAGGTAGGGAAGAATTCTAAGGCTCATTTTGACTGCCTCCAGAAGTTAGATCAGATGGCAAATTGGATTTGGTGCTAGGTCTTTCCCTTTAGGTTTTACCCCAACAATGTTTTCATTAGTTTCGCTCACTGTCGAAATCAAGCATTTTACAGCAGGTTGGAGCAGCCTGTATCTCAGCACAGGAATAAGGTAGGGAAGAATTCTAAGGATCATTTTGACTGCCTCCAGAAGTTAGATCAGATGGCAAATTGGATTTGGTGCTAGGTCTTTCCCTTTAGGTTTTACCCCAACAATGTTTTCATTAGTTTCGCTCACTCTCGAAATCAAGCATTTTACAGCAGGTTGGAGCAGCCTGTATCTCAGCACAGGAATAAGGTAGGGAAGAATTCTAAGGCTCATTTTGACTGCCTCCAGAAGTTAGATCAGATGGCAAATTGGATTTGGTGCTAGGTCTTTCCCTTTAGGTTTTACCCCAACAATGTTTTCATTAGTTTCGCTCACTCTCGAAATCAAGCATTTTACAGCAGGTTGGAGCAGCCTGTATCTCAGCACAGGAATAAGGTAGGGAAGAATTCTAAGGCTCATTTTGACTGCCTCCAGAAGTTAGATCAGATGGCAAATTGGATTTGGTGCTAGGTCTTTCCCTTTAGGTTTTACCCCAACAATGTTTTCATTAGTTTCGCTCACTCTCGAAATCAAGCATTTTACAGCAGGTTGGAGCAGCCTGTATCTCAGCACAGGAATAAGGTAGGGAAGAATTCTAAGGATCATTTTGACTGCCTCCAGAAGTTAGATCAGATGGCAAATTGGATTTGGTGCTAGGTCTTTCCCTTTAGGTTTTACCCCAACAATGTTTTCATTAGTTTCGCTCACTCTCGAAATCAAGCATTTTACAGCAGGTTGGAGCAGCCTGTATCTCAGCACAGGAATAAGGTAGGGAAGAATTCTAAGGATCATTTTGACTGCCTCCAGAAGTTAGATCAGATGGCAAATTGGATTTGGTGCTAGGTCTTTCCCTTTAGGTTTTACCCCAACAATGTTTTCATTAGTTTCGCTCACTCTCGAAATCAAGCATTTTACAGCAGGTTGGAGCAGCCTGTATCTCAGCACAGGAATAAGGTAGGGAAGAATTCTAAGGCTCATTTTGACTGCCTCCAGAAGTTAGATCAGATGGCAAATTGGATTTGGTGCTAGGTTTTACCCCAACAATGTTTTCATTAGTTTCGCTCACTCTCGAAATCAAGCATTTTACAGCAGGTTGGAGCAGCCTGTATCTCAGCACAGGAATAAGGTAGGGAAGAATTCTAAGGCTCATTTTGACTGCCTCCAGAAGTTAGATCAGATGGCAAATTGGATTTGGTGCTAGGTCTTTCCCTTTAGGTTTTACCCCAACAATGTTTTCATTAGTTTCGCTCACTCTCGAAATCAAGCATTTTACAGCAGGTTGGAGCAGCCTGTATCTCAGCACAGGAATAAGGTAGGGAAGAATTCTAAGGATCATTTTGACTGCCTCCAGAAGTTAGATCAGATGGCAAATTGGATTTGGTGCTAGGTCTTTCCCTTTCGGTTTTACCCCAACAATGTTTTCATTAGTTTCGCTCACTCTCGAAATCAAGCATTTTACAGCAGGTTGGAGCAGCCTGTATCTCAGCACAGGAATAAGGTAGGGAAGAATTCTAAGGCTCATTTTGACTGCCTCCAGAAGTTAGATCAGATGGCAAATTGGATTTGGTGCTAGGTCTTTCCCTTTAGGTTTTACCCCAACAATGTTTTCATTAGTTTCGCTCACTCTCGAAATCAAGCATTTTACAGCAGGTTGGAGCAGCCTGTATCTCAGCACAGGAATAAGGTAGGGAAGAATTCTAAGGATCATTTTGACTGCCTCCAGAAGTTAGATCAGATGGCAAATTGGATTTGGTGCTAGGTCTTTCCCTTTAGGTTTTACCCCAACAATGTTTTCATTAGTTTCGCTCACTCTCGAAATCAAGCATTTTACAGCAGGTTGGAGCAGCCTGTATCTCAGCACAGGAATAAGGTAGGGAAGAATTCTAAGGATCATTTTGACTGCCTCCAGAAGTTAGATCAGATGGCAAATTGGATTTGGTGCTAGGTCTTTCCCTTTAGGTTTTACCCCAACAATGTTTTCATTAGTTTCGCTCACTCTCGAAATCAAGCATTTTACAGCAGGTTGGAGCAGCCTGTATCTCAGCACAGGAATAAGGTAGGGAAGAATTCTAAGGCTCATTTTGACTGCCTCCAGAAGTTAGATCAGATGGCAAATTGGATTTGGTGCTAGGTCTTTCCCTTTAGGTTTTACCCCAACAATGTTTTCATTAGTTTCGCTCACTCTCGAAATCAAGCATTTTACAGCAGGTTGGAGCAGCCTGTATCTCAGCACAGGAATAAGGTAGGGAAGAATTCTAAGGCTCATTTTGACTGCCTCCAGAAGTTAGATCAGATGGCAAATTGGATTTGGTGCTAGGTCTTTCCCTTTAGGTTTTACCCCAACAATGTTTTCATTAGTTTCGCTCACTCTCGAAATCAAGCATTTTACAGCAGGTTGGAGCAGCCTGTATCTCAGCACAGGAATAAGGTAGGGAAGAATTCTAAGGATCATTTTGACTGCCTCCAGAAGTTAGATCAGATGGCAAATTGGATTTGGTGCTAGGTTTTACCCCAACAATGTTTTCATTAGTTTCGCTCACTCTCGAAATCAAGCATTTTACAGCAGGTTGGAGCAGCCTGTATCTCAGCACAGGAATAAGGTAGGGAGGAATTCTAAGGCTCATTTTGACTGCCTCCAGAAGTTAGATCAGATGGCAAATTGGATTTGGTGCTAGGTGTTTCCCTTTAGGTTTTACCCCAACAATGTTTTCATTAGTTTCGCTCACTCTCGAAATCAAGCATTTTACAGCAGGTTGGAGCAGCCTGTATCTCAGCACAGGAATAAGGTAGGGAAGAATTCTAAGGCTCATTTTGACTGCCTCCAGAAGTTAGATCAGATGGCAAATTGGATTTGGTGCTAGGTCTTTCCCTTTAGGTTTTACCCCAACAATGTTTTCATTAGTTTCGCTCACTCTCGAAATCAAGCATTTTACAGCAGGTTGGAGCAGCCTGTATCTCAGCACAGGAATAAGGTAGGGAAGAATTCTAAGGATCATTTTGACTGCCTCCAGAAGTTAGATCAGATGGCAAATTGGATTTGGTGCTAGGTCTTTCCCTTTAGGTTTTACCCCAACAATGTTTTCATTAGTTTCGCTCACTCTCGAAATCAAGCATTTTACAGCAGGTTGGAGCAGCCTGTATCTCAGCACAGGAATAAGGTAGGGAAGAATTCTAAGGATCATTTTGACTGCCTCCAGAAGTTAGATCAGATGGCAAATTGGATTTGGTGCTAGGTCTTTCCCTTTAGGTTTTACCCCAACAATGTTTTCATTAGTTTCGCTCACTCTCGAAATCAAGCATTTTACAGCAGGTTGGAGCAGCCTGTATCTCAGCACAGGAATAAGGTAGGGAAGAATTCTAAGGATCATTTTGACTGCCTCCAGAAGTTAGATCAGATGGCAAATTGGATTTGGTGCTAGGTCTTTCCCTTTAGGTTTTACCCCAACAATGTTTTCATTAGTTTCGCTCACTCTCGAAATCAAGCATTTTACAGCAGGTTGGAGCAGCCTGTATCTCAGCACAGGAATAAGGTAGGGAAGAATTCTAAGGATCATTTTGACTGCCTCCAGAAGTTAGATCAGATGGCAAATTGGATTTGGTGCTAGGTCTTTCCCTTTAGGTTTTACCCCAACAATGTTTTCATTAGTTTCGCTCACTCTCGAAATCAAGCATTTTACAGCAGGTTGGAGCAGCCTGTATCTCAGCACAGGAATAAGGTAGGGAAGAATTCTAAGGATCATTTTGACTGCCTCCAGAAGTTAGATCAGATGGCAAATTGGATTTGGTGCTAGGTCTTTCCCTTTAGGTTTTACCCCAACAATGTTTTCATTAGTTTCGCTCACTCTCGAAATCAAGCATTTTACAGCAGGTTGGAGCAGCCTGTATCTCAGCACAGGAATAAGGTAGGGAAGAATTCTAAGGATCATTTTGACTGCCTCCAGAAGTTAGATCAGATGGCAAATTGGATTTGGTGCTAGGTTTTACCCCAACAATGTTTTCATTAGTTTCGCTCACTCTCGAAATCAAGCATTTTACAGCAGGTTGGAGCAGCCTGTATCTCAGCACAGGAATAAGGTAGGGAAGAATTCTAAGGATCATTTTGACTGCCTCCAGAAGTTAGATCAGATGGCAAATTGGATTTGGTGCTAGGTCTTTCCCTTTAGGTTTTACCCCAACAACGTTTTCATTAGTTTCGCTCACTCTCGAAATCAAGCATTTTACAGCAGGTTGGAGCAGCCTGTATCTCAGCACAGGAATAAGGTAGGGAAGAATTCTAAGGATCATTTTGACTGCCTCCAGAAGTTAGATCAGATGGCAAATTGGATTTGGTGCTAGGTCTTTCCCTTTAGGTTTTACCCCAACAATGTTTTCATTAGTTTCGCTCACTCTCGAAATCAAGCATTTTACAGCAGGTTGGAGCAGCCTGTATCTCAGCACAGGAATAAGGTAGGGAAGAATTCTAAGGCTCATTTTGACTGCCTCCAGAAGTTAGATCAGATGGCAAATTGGATTTGGTGCTAGGTCTTTCCCTTTAGGTTTTACCCCAACAATGTTTTCATTAGTTTCGCTCACTCTCGAAATCAAGCATTTTACAGCAGGTTGGAGCAGCCTGTATCTCAGCACAGGAATAAGGTAGGGAAGAATTCTAAGGATCATTTTGACTGCCTCCAGAAGTTAGATCAGATGGCAAATTGGATTTGGTGCTAGGTCTTTCCCTTTAGGTTTTACCCCAACAATGTTTTCATTAGTTTCGCTCACTCTCGAAATCAAGCATTTTACAGCAGGTTGGAGCAGCCTGTATCTCAGCACAGGAATAAGGTAGGGAAGAATTCTAAGGATCATTTTGACTGCCTCCAGAAGTTAGATCAGATGGCAAATTGGATTTGGTGCTAGGTCTTTCCCTTTAGGTTTTACCCCAACAATGTTTTCATTAGTTTCGCTCACTCTCGAAATCAAGCATTTTACAGCAGGTTGGAGCAGCCTGTATCTCAGCACAGGAATAAGGTAGGGAAGAATTCTAAGGCTCATTTTGACTGCCTCCAGAAGTTAGATCAGATGGCAAATTGGATTTGGTGCTAGGTCTTTCCCTTTAGGTTTTACCCCAACAATGTTTTCATTAGTTTCGCTCACTCTCGAAATCAAGCATTTTACAGCAGGTTGGAGCAGACTGTATCTCTGCACAGGAATAAGGTAGGGAAGAATTCTAAGGCTCATTTTGACTGCCTCCAGAAGTTAGATCAGATGGCAAATTGGATTTGGTGCTAGGTCTTTCCCTTTAGGTTTTACCCCAACAATGTTTTCATTAGTTTCGCTCACTCTCGAAATCAAGCATTTTACAGCAGGTTGGAGCAGCCTGTATCTCAGCACAGGAATAAGGTAGGGAAGAATTCTAAGGCTCATTTTGACTGCCTCCAGAAGTTAGATCAGATGGCAAATTGGATTTGGTGCTAGGTCTTTCCCTTTAGGTTTTACCCCAACAATGTTTTCATTAGTTTCGCTCACTCTCGAAATCAAGCATTTTACAGCAGGTTGGAGCAGCCTGTATCTCAGCACAGGAATAAGGTAGGGAAGAATTCTAAGGATCATTTTGACTGCCTCCAGAAGTTAGATCAGATGGCAAATTGGATTTGGTGCTAGGTCTTTCCCTTTAGGTTTTACCCCAACAATGTTTTCATTAGTTTCGCTCACTCTCGAAATCAAGCATTTTACAGCAGGTTGGAGCAGCCTGTATCTCAGCACAGGAATAAGGTAGGGAAGAATTCTAAGGATCATTTTGACTGCCTCCAGAAGTTAGATCAGATGGCAAATTGGATTTGGTGCTAGGTCTTTCCCTTTAGGTTTTACCCCAACAATGTTTTCATTAGTTTCGCTCACTCTCGAAATCAAGCATTTTACAGCAGGTTGGAGCAGCCTGTATCTCAGCACAGGAATAAGGTAGGGAAGAATTCTAAGGCTCATTTTGACTGCCTCCAGAAGTTAGATCAGATGGCAAATTGGATTTGGTGCTAGGTCTTTCCCTTTAGGTTTTACCCCAACAATGTTTTCATTAGTTTCGCTCACTCTCGAAATCAAGCATTTTACAGCAGGTTGGAGCAGCCTGTATCTCAGCACAGGAATAAGGTAGGGAAGAATTCTAAGGATCATTTTGACTGCCTCCAGAAGTTAGATCAGATGGCAAATTGGATTTGGTGCTAGGTCTTTCCCTTTAGGTTTTACCCCAACAATGTTTTCATTAGTTTCGCTCACTCTCGAAATCAAGCATTTTACAGCAGGTTGGAGCAGCCTGTATCTCAGCACAGGAATAAGGTAGGGAAGAATTCAAATGCTCATTTTGACTGCCTCCAGAAGTTAGATCAGATGGCAAATTGGATTTGGTGCTAGGTCTTTCCCTTTAGGTTTTACCCCAACAATGTTTTCATTAGTTTCGCTCACTCTCGAAATCAAGCATTTTACAGCAGGTTGGAGCAGCCTGTATCTCAGCACAGGAATAAGGTAGGGAAGAATTCTAAGGATCATTTTGACTGCCTCCAGAAGTTAGATCAGATGGCAAATTGGATTTGGTGCTAGGTTTTACCCCAACAATGTTTTCATTAGTTTCGCTCACTCTCGAAATCAAGCATTTTACAGCAGGTTGGAGCAGCCTGTATCTCAGCACAGGAATAAGGTAGGGAAGAATTCTAAGGATCATTTTGACTGCCTCCAGAAGTTAGATCAGATGGCAAATTGGATTTGGTGCTAGGTCTTTCCCTTTAGGTTTTACCCCAACAATGTTTTCATTAGTTTCGCTCACTCTCGAAATCAAGCATTTTACAGCAGGTTGGAGCAGCCTGTATCTCAGCACAGGAATAAGGTAGGGAAGAATTCAAATGCTCATTTTGACTGCCTCCAGAAGTTAGATCAGATGGCAAATTGGATTTGGTGCTAGGTCTTTCCCTTTAGGTTTTACCCCAACAATGTTTTCATTAGTTTCGCTCACTCTCGAAATCAAGCATTTTACAGCAGGTTGGAGCAGCCTGTATCTCAGCACAGGAATAAGGTAGGGAAGAATTCTAAGGATCATTTTGACTGCCTCCAGAAGTTAGATCAGATGGCAAATTGGATTAGGTGCTAGGTCTTTCCCTTTAGGTTTTACCCCAACAATGTTTTCATTAGTTTCGCTCACTCTCGAAATCAAGCATTTTACAGCAGGTTGGAGCAGCCTGTATCTCAGCACAGGAATAAGGTAGGGAAGAATTCTAAGGATCATTTTGACTGCCTCCAGAAGTTAGATCAGATGGCAAATTGGATTTGGTGCTAGGTCTTTCCCTTTAGGTTTTACTCCAACAATGTTTTCATTAGTTTCGCTCACTCTCGAAATCAAGCATTTTACAGCAGGTTGGAGCAGCCTGTATCTCAGCACAGGAATAAGGTAGGGAAGAATTCTAAGGCTCATTTTGACTGCCTCCAGAAGTTAGATCAGATGGCAAATTGGATTTGGTGCTAGGTCTTTCCCTTTAGGTTTTACCCCAACAATGTTTTCATTAGTTTCGCTCACTCTCGAAATCAAGCATTTTACAGCAGGTTGGAGCAGCCTGTATCTCAGCACAGGAATAAGGTAGGGAAGAATTCTAAGGATCATTTTGACTGCCTCCAGAAGTTAGATCAGATGGCAAATTGGATTTGGTGCTAGGTTTTACCCCAACAATGTTTTCATTAGTTTCGCTCACTCTCGAAATCAAGCATTTTACAGCAGGTTGGAGCAGCCTGTATCTCAGCACAGGAATAAGGTAGGGAAGAATTCTAAGGATCATTTTGACTGCCTCCAGAAGTTAGATCAGATGGCAAATTGGATTTGGTGCTAGGTCTTTCCCTTTAGGTTTTACCCCAACAATGTTTTCATTAGTTTCGCTCACTCTCGAAATCAAGCATTTTACAGCAGGTTGGAGCAGCCTGTATCTCAGCACAGGAATAAGGTAGGGAAGAATTCAAATGCTCATTTTGACTGCCTCCAGAAGTTAGATCAGATGGCAAATTGGATTTGGTGCTAGGTCTTTCCCTTTAGGTTTTACCCCAACAATGTTTTCATTAGTTTCGCTCACTCTCGAAATCAAGCATTTTACAGCAGGTTGGAGCAGCCTGTATCTCAGCACAGGAATAAGGTAGGGAAGAATTCTAAGGCTCATTTTGACTGCCTCCAGAAGTTAGATCAGATGGCAAATTGGATTTGGTGCTAGGTCTTTCCCTTTAGGTTTTACCCCAACAATGTTTTCATTAGTTTCGCTCACTCTCGAAATCAAGCATTTTACAGCAGGTTGGAGCAGCCTGTATCTCAGCACAGGAATAAGGTAGGGAAGAATTCTAAGGATCATTTTGACTGCCTCCAGAAGTTGGATCAGATGGCAAATTGGATTTGGTGCTAGGTCTTTCCCTTTAGGTTTTACCCCAACAATGTTTTCATTAGTTTCGCTCACTCTCGAAATCAAGCATTTTACAGCAGGTTGGAGCAGCCTGTATCTCAGCACAGGAATAAGGTAGGGAAGAATTCTAAGGATTATTTTGACTGCCTCCAGAAGTTAGATCAGATGGCAAATTGGATTTGGTGCTAGGTCTTTCCCTTTAGGTTTTACCCCAACAATGTTTTCATTAGTTTCGCTCACTCTCGAAATCAAGCATTTTACAGCAGGTTGGAGCAGCCTGTATCTCAGCACAGGAATAAGGTAGGGAAGAATTCAAATGCTCATTTTGACTGCCTCCAGAAGTTAGATCAGATGGCAAATGGTATTTGGTGCTAGGTCTTTCCCTTTAGGTTTTACCCCAACAATGTTTTCATTAGTTTCGCTCACTCTCGAAATCAAGCATTTTACAGCAGGTTGGAGCAGCCTGTATCTCAGCACAGGAATAAGGTAGGGAAGAATTCTAAGGCTCATTTTGACTGCCTCCAGAAGTTAGATCAGATGGCAAATTGGATTTGGTGCTAGGTCTTTCCCTTTAGGTTTTACCCCAACAATGTTTTCATTAGTTTCGCTCACTCTCGAAATCAAGCATTTTACAGCAGGTTGGAGCAGCCTGTATCTCAGCACAGGAATAAGGTAGGGAAGAATTCTAAGGCTCATTTTGACTGCCTCCAGAAGTTAGATCAGATGGCAAATTGGATTTGGTGCTAGGTCTTTCCCTTTAGGTTTTACCCCAACAATGTTTTCATTAGTTTCGCTCACTCTCGAAATCAAGCATTTTACAGCAGGTTGGAGCAGCCTGTATCTCAGCACAGGAATAAGGTAGGGAAGAATTCTAAGGATCATTTTGACTGCCTCCAGAAGTTAGATCAGATGGCAAATTGGATTTGGTGCTAGGTCTTTCCCTTTAGGTTTTACCCCAACAATGTTTTCATTAGTTTCGCTCACTCTCGAAATCAAGCATTTTACAGCAGGTTGGAGCAGCCTGTATCTCAGCACAGGAATAAGGTAGGGAAGAATTCTAAGGCTCATTTTGACTGCCTCCAGAAGTTAGATCAGATGGCAAATTGGATTTGGTGCTAGGTCTTTCCCTTTAGGTTTTACCCCAACAATGTTTTCATTAGTTTCGCTCACTCTCGAAATCAAGCATTTTACAGCAGGTTGGAGCAGCCTGTATCTCAGCACAGGAATAAGGTAGGGAAGAATTCTAAGGCTCATTTTGACTGCCTCCAGAAGTTAGATCAGATGGCAAATTGGATTTGGTGCTAGGTCTTTCCCTTTAGGTTTTACCCCAACAATGTTTTCATTAGTTTCGCTCACTCTCGAAATCAAGCATTTTACAGCAGGTTGGAGCAGCCTGTATCTCAGCACAGGAATAAGGTAGGGAAGAATTCAAATGCTCATTTTGACTGCCTCCAGAAGTTAGATCAGATGGCAAATTGGATTTGGTGCTAGGTCTTTCCCTTTAGGTTTTACCCCAACAATGTTTTCATTAGTTTCGCTCACTCTCGAAATCAAGCATTTTACAGCAGGTTGGAGCAGCCTGTATCTCAGCACAGGAATAAGGTAGGGAAGAATTCTAAGGATCATTTTGACTGCCTCCAGAAGTTAGATCAGATGGCAAATTGGATTTGGTGCTAGGTCTTTCCCTTTAGGTTTTACCCCAACAATGTTTTCATTAGTTTCGCTCACTCTCGAAATCAAGCATTTTACAGCAGGTTGGAGCAGCCTGTATCTCAGCACAGGAATAAGGTAGGGAAGAATTCTAAGGATCATTTTGACTGCCTCCAGAAGTTAGATCAGATGGCAAATTGGATTTGGTGCTAGGTCTTTCCCTTTAGGTTTTACCCCAACAATGTTTTCATTAGTTTCGCTCACTCTCGAAATCAAGCATTTTACAGCAGGTTGGAGCAGCCTGTATCTCAGCACAGGAATAAGGTAGGGAAGAATTCTAAGGATCATTTTGACTGCCTCCAGAAGTTAGATCAGATGGCAAATTGGATTTGGTGCTAGGTCTTTCCCTTTAGGTTTTACCCCAACAATGTTTTCATTAGTTTCGCTCACTCTCGAAATCAAGCATTTTACAGCAGGTTGGAGCAGACTGTATCTCTGCACAGGAATAAGGTAGGGAAGAATTCTAAGGCTCATTTTGACTGCCTCCAGAAGTTAGATCAGATGGCAAATTGGATTTGGTGCTAGGTCTTTCCCTTTAGGTTTTACCCCAACAATGTTTTCATTAGTTTCGCTCACTCTCGAAATCAAGCATTTTACAGCAGGTTGGAGCAGCCTGTATCTCAGCACAGGAATAAGGTAGGGAAGAATTCTAAGGCTCATTTTGACTGCCTCCAGAAGTTAGATCAGATGGCAAATTGGATTTGGTGCTAGGTCTTTCCCTTTAGGTTTTACCCCAACAATGTTTTCATTAGTTTCGCTCACTCTCGAAATCAAGCATTTTACAGCAGGTTGGAGCAGCCTGTATCTCAGCACAGGAATAAGGTAGGGAAGAATTCTAAGGATCATTTTGACTGCCTCCAGAAGTTAGATCAGATGGCAAATTGGATTTGGTGCTAGGTCTTTCCCTTTAGGTTTTACCCCAACAATGTTTTCATTAGTTTCGCTCACTCTCGAAATCAAGCATTTTACAGCAGGTTGGAGCAGCCTGTATCTCAGCACAGGAATAAGGTAGGGAAGAATTCTAAGGATCATTTTGACTGCCTCCAGAAGTTAGATCAGATGGCAAATTGGATTTGGTGCTAGGTCTTTCCCTTTAGGTTTTACCCCAACAATGTTTTCATTAGTTTCGCTCACTCTCGAAATCAAGCATTTTACAGCAGGTTGGAGCAGCCTGTATCTCAGCACAGGAATAAGGTAGGGAAGAATTCTAAGGCTCATTTTGACTGCCTCCAGAAGTTAGATCAGATGGCAAATTGGATTTGGTGCTAGGTCTTTCCCTTTAGGTTTTACCCCAACAATGTTTTCATTAGTTTCGCTCACTCTCGAAATCAAGCATTTTACAGCAGGTTGGAGCAGCCTGTATCTCAGCACAGGAATAAGGTAGGGAAGAATTCTAAGGCTCATTTTGACTGCCTCCAGAAGTTAGATCAGATGGCAAATTGGATTTGGTGCTAGGTCTTTCCCTTTAGGTTTTACCCCAACAATGTTTTCATTAGTTTCGCTCACTCTCGAAATCAAGCATTTTACAGCAGGTTGGAGCAGCCTGTATCTCAGCACAGGAATAAGGCAGGGAAGAATTCTAAGGATCATTTTGACTGCCTCCAGAAGTTAGATCAGATGGCAAATTGGATTTGGTGCTAGGTCTTTCCCTTTAGGTTTTACCCCAACAATGTTTTCATTAGTTTCGCTCACTCTCGAAATCAAGCATTTTACAGCAGGTTGGAGCAGCCTGTATCTCAGCACAGGAATAAGGTAGGGAAGAATTCTAAGGATCATTTTGACTGCCTCCAGAAGTTAGATCAGATGGCAAATTGGATTTGGTGCTAGGTTTTACCCCAACAATGTTTTCATTAGTTTCGCTCACTCTCGAAATCAAGCATTTTACAGCAGGTTGGAGCAGCCTGTATCTCAGCACAGGAATAAGGTAGGGAAGAATTCTAAGGATCATTTTGACTGCCTCCAGAAGTTAGATCAGATGGCAAATTGGATTTGGTGCTAGGTCTTTCCCTTTAGGTTTTACCCCAACAATGTTTTCATTAGTTTCGCTCACTCTCGAAATCAAGCATTTTACAGCAGGTTGGAGCAGCCTGTATCTCAGCACAGGAATAAGGTAGGGAAGAATTCTAAGGATCATTTTGACTGCCTCCAGAAGTTAGATCAGATGGCAAATTGGATTTGGTGCTAGGTCTTTCCCTTTAGGTTTTACCCCAACAATGTTTTCATTAGTTTCGCTCACTCTCGAAATCAAGCATTTTACAGCAGGTTGGAGCAGCCTGTATCTCAGCACAGGAATAAGGTAGGGAAGAATTCTAAGGATCATTTTGACTGCCTCCAGAAGTTAGATCAGATGGCAAATTGGATTTGGTGCTAGGTCTTTCCCTTTAGGTTTTACCCCAACAATGTTTTCATTAGTTTCGCTCACTCTCGAAATCAAGCATTTTACAGCAGGTTGGAGCAGCCTGTATCTCAGCACAGGAATAAGGTAGGGAAGAATTCTAAGGATCATTTTGACTGCCTCCAGAAGTTAGATCAGATGGCAAATTGGATTTGGTGCTAGGTCTTTCCCTTTAGGTTTTACCCCAACAATGTTTTCATTAGTTTCGCTCACTCTCGAAATCAAGCATTTTACAGCAGGTTGGAGCAGCCTGTATCTCAGCACAGGAATAAGGTAGGGAAGAATTCTAAGGCTCATTTTGACTGCCTCCAGAAGTTAGATCAGATGGCAAATTGGATTTGGTGCTAGGTCTTTCCCTTTAGGTTTTACCCCAACAATGTTTTCATTAGTTTCGCTCACTCTCGAAATCAAGCATTTTACAGCAGGTTGGAGCAGCCTGTATCTCAGCACAGGAATAAGGTAGGGAAGAATTCTAAGGATCATTTTGTCTGCCTCCAGAAGTTAGATCAGATGGCAAATTGGATTTGGTGCTAGGTCTTTCCCTTTAGGTTTTACCCCAACAATGTTTTCATTAGTTTCGCTCACTCTCGAAATCAAGCATTTTACAGCAGGTTGGAGCAGCCTGTATCTCAGCACAGGAATAAGGTAGGGAAGAATTCTAAAAATCATTTTGACTGCCTCCAGAAGTTAGATCAGATGGCAAATTGGATTTGGTGCTAGGTCTTTCCCTTTAGGTTTTACCCCAACAATGTTTTCATTAGTTTCGCTCACTCTCGAAATCAAGCATTTTACAGCAGGTTGGAGCAGCCTGTATCTCAGCACAGGAATAAGGTAGGGAAGAATTCTAAGGATCATTTTGACTGCCTCCAGAAGTTAGATCAGATGGCAAATTGGATTTGGTGCTAGGTCTTTCCCTTTAGGTTTTACCCCAACAATGTTTTCATTAGTTTCGCTCACTCTCGAAATCAAGCATTTTACAGCAGGTTGGAGCAGCCTGTATCTCAGCACAGGAATAAGGTAGGGAAGAATTCTAAGGATTATTTTGACTGCCTCCAGAAGTTAGATCAGATGGCAAATTGGATTTGGTGCTAGGTCTTTCCCTTTAGGTTTTACCCCAACAATGTTTTCATTAGTTTCGCTCACTCTCGAAATCAAGCATTTTACAGCAGGTTGGAGCAGCCTGTATCTCAGCACAGGAATAAGGTAGGGAAGAATTCTAAGGCTCATTTTGACTGCCTCCAGAAGTTAGATCAGATGGCAAATTGGATTTGGTGCTAGGTCTTTCCCTTTAGGTTTTACCCCAACAATGTTTTCATTAGTTTCGCTCACTCTCGAAATCAAGCATTTTACAGCAGGTTGGAGCAGCCTGTATCTCAGCACAGGAATAAGGTAGGGAAGAATTCTAAGGCTCATTTTGACTGCCTCCAGAAGTTAGATCAGATGGCAAATTGGATTTGGTGCTAGGTCTTTCCCTTTAGGTTTTACCCCAACAATGTTTTCATTAGTTTCGCTCACTCTCGAAATCAAGCATTTTACAGCAGGTTGGAGCAGCCTGTATCTCAGCACAGGAATAAGGTAGGGAAGAATTCTAAGGCTCATTTTGACTGCCTCCAGAAGTTAGATCAGATGGCAAATTGGATTTGGTGCTAGGTCTTTCCCTTTAGGTTTTACCCCAACAATGTTTTCATTAGTTTCGCTCACTCTCGAAATCAAGCATTTTACAGCAGGTTGGAGCAGCCTGTATCTCAGCACAGGAATAAGGTAGGGAAGAATTCTAAGGATCATTTTGACTGCCTCCAGAAGTTAGATCAGATGGCAAATTGGATTTGGTGCTAGGTCTTTCCCTTTAGGTTTTACCCCAACAATGTTTTCATTAGTTTCGCTCACTCTCGAAATCAAGCATTTTACAGCAGGTTGGAGCAGCCTGTATCTCAGCACAGGAATAAGGTAGGGAAGAATTCTAAGGCTCATTTTGACTGCCTCCAGAAGTTAGATCAGATGGCAAATTGGATTTGGTGCTAGGTCTTTCCCTTTAGGTTTTACCCCAACAATGTTTTCATTAGTTTCGCTCACTCTCGAAATCAAGCATTTTACAGCAGGTTGGAGCAGCCTGTATCTCAGCACAGGAATAAGGTAGGGAAGAATTCTAAGGCTCATTTTGACTGCCTCCAGAAGTTAGATCAGATGGCAAATTGGATTTGGTGCTAGGTCTTTCCCTTTAGGTTTTACCCCAACAATGTTTTCATTAGTTTCGCTCACTCTCGAAATCAAGCATTTTACAGCAGGTTGGAGCAGCCTGTATCTCAGCACAGGAATAAGGTAGGGAAGAATTCTAAGGCTCATTTTGACTGCCTCCAGAAGTTAGATCAGATGGCAAATTGGATTTGGTGCTAGGTCTTTCCCTTTAGGTTTTACCCCAACAATGTTTTCATTAGTTTCGCTCACTCTCGAAATCAAGCATTTTACAGCAGGTTGGAGCAGCCTGTATCTCAGCACAGGAATAAGGTAGGGAAGAATTCTAAGGCTCATTTTGACTGCCTCCAGAAGTTAGATCAGATGGCAAATTGGATTTGGTGCTAGGTCTTTCCCTTTAGGTTTTACCCCAACAATGTTTTCATTAGTTTCGCTCACTCTCGAAATCAAGCATTTTACAGCAGGTTGGAGCAGCCTGTATCTCAGCACAGGAATAAGGTAGGGAAGAATTCTAAGGCTCATTTTGACTGCCTCCAGAAGTTAGATCAGATGGCAAATTGGATTTGGTGCTAGGTCTTTCCCTTTAGGTTTTACCCCAACAATGTTTTCATTAGTTTCGCTCACTCTCGAAATCAAGCATTTTACAGCAGGTTGGAGCAGCCTGTATCTCAGCACAGGAATAAGGTAGGGAAGAATTCTAAGGCTCATTTTGACTGCCTCCAGAAGTTAGATCAGATGGCAAATTGGATTTGGTGCTAGGTCTTTCCCTTTAGGTTTTACCCCAACAATGTTTTCATTAGTTTCGCTCACTCTCGAAATCAAGCATTTTACAGCAGGTTGGAGCAGCCTGTATCTCAGCACAGGAATAAGGTAGGGAAGAATTCTAAGGCTCATTTTGACTGCCTCCAGAAGTTAGATCAGATGGCAAATTGGATTTGGTGCTAGGTCTTTCCCTTTAGGTTTTACCCCAACAATGTTTTCATTAGTTTCGCTCACTCTCGAAATCAAGCATTTTACAGCAGGTTGGAGCAGCCTGTATCTCAGCACAGGAATAAGGTAGGGAAGAATTCTAAGGCTCATTTTGACTGCCTCCAGAAGTTAGATCAGATGGCAAATTGGATTTGGTGCTAGGTCTTTCCCTTTAGGTTTTACCCCAACAATGTTTTCATTAGTTTCGCTCACTCTCGAAATCAAGCATTTTACAGCAGGTTGGAGCAGCCTGTATCTCAGCACAGGAATAAGGTAGGGAAGAATTCTAAGGCTCATTTTGACTGCCTCCAGAAGTTAGATCAGATGGCAAATTGGATTTGGTGCTAGGTCTTTCCCTTTAGGTTTTACCCCAACAATGTTTTCATTAGTTTCGCTCACTCTCGAAATCAAGCATTTTACAGCAGGTTGGAGCAGCCTGTATCTCAGCACAGGAATAAGGTAGGGAAGAATTCTAAGGCTCATTTTGACTGCCTCCAGAAGTTAGATCAGATGGCAAATTGGATTTGGTGCTAGGTCTTTCCCTTTAGGTTTTACCCCAACAATGTTTTCATTAGTTTCGCTCACTCTCGAAATCAAGCATTTTACAGCAGGTTGGAGCAGCCTGTATCTCAGCACAGGAATAAGGTAGGGAAGAATTCTAAGGCTCATTTTGACTGCCTCCAGAAGTTAGATCAGATGGCAAATTGGATTTGGTGCTAGGTCTTTCCCTTTAGGTTTTACCCCAACAATGTTTTCATTAGTTTCGCTCACTCTCGAAATCAAGCATTTTACAGCAGGTTGGAGCAGCCTGTATCTCAGCACAGGAATAAGGTAGGGAAGAATTCTAAGGCTCATTTTGACTGCCTCCAGAAGTTAGATCAGATGGCAAATTGGATTTGGTGCTAGGTCTTTCCCTTTAGGTTTTACCCCAACAATGTTTTCATTAGTTTCGCTCACTCTCGAAATCAAGCATTTTACAGCAGGTTGGAGCAGCCTGTATCTCAGCACAGGAATAAGGTAGGGAAGAATTCTAAGGCTCATTTTGACTGCCTCCAGAAGTTAGATCAGATGGCAAATTGGATTTGGTGCTAGGTCTTTCCCTTTAGGTTTTACCCCAACAATGTTTTCATTAGTTTCGCTCACTCTCGAAATCAAGCATTTTACAGCAGGTTGGAGCAGCCTGTATCTCAGCACAGGAATAAGGTAGGGAAGAATTCTAAGGCTCATTTTGACTGCCTCCAGAAGTTAGATCAGATGGCAAATTGGATTTGGTGCTAGGTCTTTCCCTTTAGGTTTTACCCCAACAATGTTTTCATTAGTTTCGCTCACTCTCGAAATCAAGCATTTTACAGCAGGTTGGAGCAGCCTGTATCTCAGCACAGGAATAAGGTAGGGAAGAATTCTAAGGCTCATTTTGACTGCCTCCAGAAGTTAGATCAGATGGCAAATTGGATTTGGTGCTAGGTCTTTCCCTTTAGGTTTTACCCCAACAATGTTTTCATTAGTTTCGCTCACTCTCGAAATCAAGCATTTTACAGCAGGTTGGAGCAGCCTGTATCTCAGCACAGGAATAAGGTAGGGAAGAATTCTAAGGCTCATTTTGACTGCCTCCAGAAGTTAGATCAGATGGCAAATTGGATTTGGTGCTAGGTCTTTCCCTTTAGGTTTTACCCCAACAATGTTTTCATTAGTTTCGCTCACTCTCGAAATCAAGCATTTTACAGCAGGTTGGAGCAGCCTGTATCTCAGCACAGGAATAAGGTAGGGAAGAATTCTAAGGCTCATTTTGACTGCCTCCAGAAGTTAGATCAGATGGCAAATTGGATTTGGTGCTAGGTCTTTCCCTTTAGGTTTTACCCCAACAATGTTTTCATTAGTTTCGCTCACTCTCGAAATCAAGCATTTTACAGCAGGTTGGAGCAGCCTGTATCTCAGCACAGGAATAAGGTAGGGAAGAATTCTAAGGCTCATTTTGACTGCCTCCAGAAGTTAGATCAGATGGCAAATTGGATTTGGTGCTAGGTCTTTCCCTTTAGGTTTTACCCCAACAATGTTTTCATTAGTTTCGCTCACTCTCGAAATCAAGCATTTTACAGCAGGTTGGAGCAGCCTGTATCTCAGCACAGGAATAAGGTAGGGAAGAATTCTAAGGCTCATTTTGACTGCCTCCAGAAGTTAGATCAGATGGCAAATTGGATTTGGTGCTAGGTCTTTCCCTTTAGGTTTTACCCCAACAATGTTTTCATTAGTTTCGCTCACTCTCGAAATCAAGCATTTTACAGCAGGTTGGAGCAGCCTGTATCTCAGCACAGGAATAAGGTAGGGAAGAATTCTAAGGCTCATTTTGACTGCCTCCAGAAGTTAGATCAGATGGCAAATTGGATTTGGTGCTAGGTCTTTCCCTTTAGGTTTTACCCCAACAATGTTTTCATTAGTTTCGCTCACTCTCGAAATCAAGCATTTTACAGCAGGTTGGAGCAGCCTGTATCTCAGCACAGGAATAAGGTAGGGAAGAATTCTAAGGCTCATTTTGACTGCCTCCAGAAGTTAGATCAGATGGCAAATTGGATTTGGTGCTAGGTCTTTCCCTTTAGGTTTTACCCCAACAATGTTTTCATTAGTTTCGCTCACTCTCGAAATCAAGCATTTTACAGCAGGTTGGAGCAGCCTGTATCTCAGCACAGGAATAAGGTAGGGAAGAATTCTAAGGCTCATTTTGACTGCCTCCAGAAGTTAGATCAGATGGCAAATTGGATTTGGTGCTAGGTCTTTCCCTTTAGGTTTTACCCCAACAATGTTTTCATTAGTTTCGCTCACTCTCGAAATCAAGCATTTTACAGCAGGTTGGAGCAGCCTGTATCTCAGCACAGGAATAAGGTAGGGAAGAATTCTAAGGCTCATTTTGACTGCCTCCAGAAGTTAGATCAGATGGCAAATTGGATTTGGTGCTAGGTCTTTCCCTTTAGGTTTTACCCCAACAATGTTTTCATTAGTTTCGCTCACTCTCGAAATCAAGCATTTTACAGCAGGTTGGAGCAGCCTGTATCTCAGCACAGGAATAAGGTAGGGAAGAATTCTAAGGCTCATTTTGACTGCCTCCAGAAGTTAGATCAGATGGCAAATTGGATTTGGTGCTAGGTCTTTCCCTTTAGGTTTTACCCCAACAATGTTTTCATTAGTTTCGCTCACTCTCGAAATCAAGCATTTTACAGCAGGTTGGAGCAGCCTGTATCTCAGCACAGGAATAAGGTAGGGAAGAATTCTAAGGCTCATTTTGACTGCCTCCAGAAGTTAGATCAGATGGCAAATTGGATTTGGTGCTAGGTCTTTCCCTTTAGGTTTTACCCCAACAATGTTTTCATTAGTTTCGCTCACTCTCGAAATCAAGCATTTTACAGCAGGTCTGGAGCAGCCTGTATCTCAGCACAGGAATAAGGTAGGGAAGAATTCTAAGGCTCATTTTGACTGCCTCCAGAAGTTAGATCAGATGGCAAATTGGATTTGGTGCTAGGTCTTTCCCTTTAGGTTTTACCCCAACAATGTTTTCATTAGTTTCGCTCACTCTCGAAATCAAGCATTTTACAGCAGGTTGGAGCAGCCTGTATCTCAGCACAGGAATAAGGTAGGGAAGAATTCTAAGGCTCATTTTGACTGCCTCCAGAAGTTAGATCAGATGGCAAATTGGATTTGGTGCTAGGTCTTTCCCTTTAGGTTTTACCCCAACAATGTTTTCATTAGTTTCGCTCACTCTCGAAATCAAGCATTTTACAGCAGGTTGGAGCAGCCTGTATCTCAGCACAGGAATAAGGTAGGGAAGAATTCTAAGGCTCATTTTGACTGCCTCCAGAAGTTAGATCAGATGGCAAATTGGATTTGGTGCTAGGTCTTTCCCTTTAGGTTTTACCCCAACAATGTTTTCATTAGTTTCGCTCACTCTCGAAATCAAGCATTTTACAGCAGGTTGGAGCAGCCTGTATCTCAGCACAGGAATAAGGTAGGGAAGAATTCTAAGGCTCATTTTGACTGCCTCCAGAAGTTAGATCAGATGGCAAATTGGATTTGGTGCTAGGTCTTTCCCTTTAGGTTTTACCCCAACAATGTTTTCATTAGTTTCGCTCACTCTCGAAATCAAGCATTTTACAGCAGGTTGGAGCAGCCTGTATCTCAGCACAGGAATAAGGTAGGGAAGAATTCTAAGGCTCATTTTGACTGCCTCCAGAAGTTAGATCAGATGGCAAATTGGATTTGGTGCTAGGTCTTTCCCTTTAGGTTTTACCCCAACAATGTTTTCATTAGTTTCGCTCACTCTCGAAATCAAGCATTTTACAGCAGGTTGGAGCAGCCTGTATCTCAGCACAGGAATAAGGTAGGGAAGAATTCTAAGGCTCATTTTGACTGCCTCCAGAAGTTAGATCAGATGGCAAATTGGATTTGGTGCTAGGTCTTTCCCTTTAGGTTTTACCCCAACAATGTTTTCATTAGTTTCGCTCACTCTCGAAATCAAGCATTTTACAGCAGGTTGGAGCAGCCTGTATCTCAGCACAGGAATAAGGTAGGGAAGAATTCTAAGGCTCATTTTGACTGCCTCCAGAAGTTAGATCAGATGGCAAATTGGATTTGGTGCTAGGTCTTTCCCTTTAGGTTTTACCCCAACAATGTTTTCATTAGTTTCGCTCACTCTCGAAATCAAGCATTTTACAGCAGGTTGGAGCAGCCTGTATCTCAGCACAGGAATAAGGTAGGGAAGAATTCTAAGGCTCATTTTGACTGCCTCCAGAAGTTAGATCAGATGGCAAATTGGATTTGGTGCTAGGTCTTTCCCTTTAGGTTTTACCCCAACAATGTTTTCATTAGTTTCGCTCACTCTCGAAATCAAGCATTTTACAGCAGGTTGGAGCAGCCTGTATCTCAGCACAGGAATAAGGTAGGGAAGAATTCTAAGGCTCATTTTGACTGCCTCCAGAAGTTAGATCAGATGGCAAATTGGATTTGGTGCTAGGTCTTTCCCTTTAGGTTTTACCCCAACAATGTTTTCATTAGTTTCGCTCACTCTCGAAATCAAGCATTTTACAGCAGGTTGGAGCAGCCTGTATCTCAGCACAGGAATAAGGTAGGGAAGA